>NW_008609028.1:7224-76838 GCF_000691845.1 Merops nubicus
GCACCTTCCCTGTATAGATTTGATATGGCTTTCATGATCCCTAAACAGTTCAATAGTCAAAATGTCTCTTGTTACTCAAAAAACTTGTGGCAAAAAATCAGCATCTATGACCACCTGGAACTGTTTTTAAAAAGAGCATGAGACATTTCTTAAAAACTTTAATTGAGCTTATTCTAACTAGTGACTGCTTGTAATAAAATGGGATCACTGGCATACATTCATCACTGAATATAATTTGGAGGAAGGCAGGCTGAAAATAATGTCTACTGGCCATCAGGAATGACTACTAACTATTACAGTATCTGAACTACTTTTTCAGTCCTCTAGTAACCACTTTTTATTGAACTCATAACCACATACTTTGTGAAACTCAAACGTATGCTTCCAGAATGCACTTAGATTATACATTAATCCCAGCTGAAAGCCCTTTCCACGCAGAGAAATCAAAAAAGGCCCCAAATCCTCTGCATTACTGAACAAGTCATTTAACTTTTAAATTTATGACGGGGCAACCAGCTGAAATGCCAGACAAATTACTGAGGCATTTTTGTGGACCGTCGGCATTGAGGTTACCTCTGTCAAGTTGATGCTCACTGACATCAATTCAGAGTGAGAAAAAAGGGATCAAGATCATAAAGTGCCATGTTGAAACATGAAATCTCATAGACTGCAGCTGACTTAACTTGGATAATATCTGGAATCCTCAGTATGGAAATGGCACACATTTCAGAAGTACATAAACCTCACCAGTTTAAATGCTTTTGACCTGTTTGATATGGTCACACTTGATCTTGGGTATTTAGTCAACTTCGGTGAAGTATGTGGAAACAAACTACACATACATAAACAACTAAATCCAAGCTCTACTCTATTTTCAAGGCTTTCTACATATATTCTATCTATGTTAATGCACTTTTATTTTTACTCCAAGTAAATCACAACATTTAGAAACACAAGGAGCAATTTAACTGGGGTCATTGCTTGAACTCTCATTATTTCTCTCCTGTTGAACCAGGTTTGTGCCCAACTACTGCAAGTGTGGAGAGGAGACTCTTGGTTACTCCAGGGAGAGTATCAAGCCAGAAAAATATTTTTACATTTTCATAGTGATTAAGAAGTTTTGGCTTGAGGAATCATTGCATTGCATTTTGAGAGATAACCAAAGAGATTACAGATAGAGTGAAAATATGGAACTGAAAACTAGCACATTATCACGTGTCTTAATCTGACTGGAGAAAAGGAAAAACCTCAAAAAATGTAAAACCAGCCAGAAGAAATCCCATGATTATCTGGATTATATTTTAAAATAAAGAGGATTACCCTCATTAATACATGCACATGAAGCTTGCCTTTACAATAATTATTTGCTTGTTGTTACACCAAGATCAATCTCTTCCACTTAATTACTACGGTGTTCGATTTTTTGAAGTACATTTTCCAACTTGTTCATGTATTTCCCCACTTAGATACAATTATAGGAAGATTTTTTAAGATGCCAAGCAACAGTTCCTCCAACAGCAGCTCCATGATTTCAAGCAATACAAAGGTCACGGGCAGTGGAAATCAAATCACCTCAGAAATTTATTATTACATCTGTAATCCAAAGTTGTTTTCCTAGATGTACATTCTTGAATTTGTAATTGTATACACAGTGACCTAAAATAATTTCTTAAGTGTATGACTGTTATTCTAGAGCAATCCCTATAGGAAGTGGCTCATAGAAATGCTGTAACATATGCTCTGTAAAAAGCTGTCCAGTTTACTCTGTAATGACTGTTTCTTTAAAAAAAATCTTCAGAAGAAATTGCAAGAGGAATACAGAATGCAATGGCTGTTTGAACTTTCTTGCAGAATTAATTTAAAATAGAAAAACCTCTTCAGTATCAACAACTGCACTATATCTTCATTTTCAGAATTTGTATTTATTGTTATTCATTTAACATTTAATGAACTCATTAAGTATTAAGCTAATGTTAATTGCTAAACGCTAAGAAGCGTTTGTTCAATATATATTATAGAAGCAAAGTTTTAAGTTGCTATAGGGAATAAAACCAGCAAGATATACTAGCAAATATCAAGCAAATGTCAAGTATAACCCCAAATGCAACAGAGAGGTCATTATTTAATTATTCTCTATTTTTTATATCTACTGACTGTTTGAACAAAAGTTTTAAAAGAAACAGATGAAAACACAGGTGAGGAAAGCAGATCAAACAGTTTAAGGTCTGAAATTATTCTATTAGGCCACAGACTTACTTTTCTTGGTTTTTTTGGAACGATAAAACCCAAACCATGATTCGGTACAGAATGGACGTAACAATGAAGAAAGGCATATTCCTAGGCACAAAGGTATCTGCTGCTGAAATACAGCAGCTCCCAGACAGCAGACATAACAGAAATTCTAGCCTCTGTCTATCCCCCAGATTCATTCACCAGTGTTGGAAGGGACGTACTTGACTCCTGAAAGAGCATCACTGCAAGAAGCACACTTGGCATTCTGAGCTGCTGTCAATCAGCTCCAGTCACACTACCTTCGTGCTGGTGACCTGCTGCGTGCCTATCTTTCTGTTTTGCTGATAACTGCTGTTTGTGTTTTTAAACATATTCAGATACCATTTTCACATTGCAAAATGGCCAAATTCCATGGCTGTCTGTAGCCTCTGTTCTGCTTAAGACTCCAGAATACTTTGACCATGCCCCTAACCTCCCAGAACACCCTTACAACAGTGACAGATCAAGCCGTATGCCCATTTTACTTTTTCCTTGCAAAGTTTTAACACAGCCCTTGAAGTCTGATTTGTTTTGCAGAGGGAATTATGACTAACATTACATGTCACTAAAAGCAGAAAGTCTACATTCACTCAAAATTGCCACAGAGTCTAGTAGTTTTCTTTAAATACTGATTTGACCTTTTCTTCCCACTCTGCAGAACAACAACATGTCTTTGTAGGACAGGACAGTTCCTTCTCCCCTCATCTATGAGGAGATAGCTCTGGAACTCAGCTCTCTCCACTCCAATCCTGCACCCAGGAGACGAGAAGGAATCCCAAGGGTCTCTTCCAGTACCACTGTTTCCTACGTTACTACTTCTGTCTTTAAATAAATAAATTTGGCTCATTTCTGCTTAATTACATTAGTCTGTAATGTCCAAGTCAAGTACTATTTTGCCCTTTTATTTTTAATTAAAAAAAGATTTGTGTCAAACCATGTTGTCCTCTGTCCTGTCTGGTAGCTACAAGATTCTTCAATTTAAAGGATTGCATCTATGCAAAACAAAATGTAAAAATAAATAGCATATGTTTGTGTTCTTTTCAAATAATGAAGACAGAGAGTGGTACTGTTCCCAGCATCAAGCTCCTGGCAACATATGCTTTGCAGTCTATCCCTACATTGCTGTCTTATCGTCTGTTCTCTCAACAGTATTAGCTTTTTTTTTCCCCAACGAGATCAAGTTTTTATTTCAGCTACTGTGAATTCATGACAGCATCAAATGCTACAGAGACACAAAGGCTACATCTCCTCTATCTAATTTCTTCCAGACAGGCTGTATTTTTCTCATTTCTCTCAGGTTTGAAGAGTATCACTGAAGGAGTCTTCAATTTTTCAGTACATGAATGTAAAAGGCATGAATATACACAAAGAAATAAAACGTGGATAAGATTTAGTTATCACCGGAAACCTGGTTCAAGATCCTCAGAAAATTCCAGACATATGTCTTTATTAATACTCATTTACTTGTAAAACTAATTTAAACAAGAATTAAGGCAAATCAACTGATTTATTGTTGGCATTTTATCCTCAGCTTTTGTTACAAGACAATGGTTGCAGCAACCAGGAAAAAAAAAAAAGTTTCAATACTGAACATACCAGATTATTTCTGTTAGTCTAACAAGTAAAGAGGAACTCATCAGTGAGCTCCAGTGTAAGAAGGATGGGTACATGAGATGGATGTGAGGATGGACTACGGAAGCAGGAATACAGAAATACTGCCTGGACATGGATGGGTGCTGTTAAAAAAGCTAAAGATGGTCAAGCAATGTCAAAGACAATGAGAGAAGCTTCTATTGCTATATTAACAGTAAAAGGATGAACAAAGAAAATGCAAGCTCATTGTTAAAATCAGTAACCACAGACAAGGTCGAGGTACCTGATGCCTTCTTTGTCTTAGTCTGCACCAAAAAGGTCTCCCAGGGTTCTATGTCTGGAGCAAGGGTTCAAGGATGAGTGCAACTATCAGCAGCAGAGGAGAATCAATTCAGGGATTACTTAAATTTAAACCTATAGAAGCCCATTAGGCTAGAGAGAATGCATATGATGGTGCAGAGAGAGCTTGCTGATGACACTGAAAGGCTGGTCCTTGTCATGGCATGGAGATTGGCAAAGGTCCTCAACAACTGGAGAAAAGATCACACTGATATTTAAAAAATGGCAAAATGACAGATCAGGCTACTAAGCCTTTCTTTGGCACCTGGGAAAATCCTGGAGTAAGTTGTTTTCAAAGCGTCTTGTAAGCACATGAATTAGTACTTTATTGAGAATAATAAGCCATGAGAAATCATGTTGGACATTAGCTTCTGTAAAGAAATAACTAGGTCTGTGGATGTAGAGAGCCATGAATATCATTGACCTTGATTTTAGCAAGGATTTGACATGGTTTCCCACAGCATCCTTGTATCCAAGCTGGGATGTTATCTAGCTCAGCAGACTTAATTTGCACTTGACCTGAAAGCTTGTTTATAAGTGGAACTTCTCAGGGGTCTATTCTGGGACCTATCCCCTTTAATAACGTTATGAAAACATAGAGGGGAAAACAAAACACACCCACATCAACTTTGTGAACAGCATCAAATGGGGGAAGAACAATCACAGAAACAGAAAACTTCAAGCTGGAGGCATCCTTGGTAAGTCATTTAGTTCACGCCCCATGCAAAGCATCTCTAGTTAGACCAGGACCTTATCCAGCTGAGTTTTGGTTGTCTCCAAGGATGGAGATTTCACAAACAATGTGGATATGTTCAAATATCTGAACTGCGTGATACAAACATAAATCTTTGTATTTAATCCAAAATTCTGGTGTTCCAAGTAGTGCCTGCTCTCACTTATCCTGTCTAGGTGTGGTTTTGAGAGGTGAATAGACAAACCTGAGGGCGGGTGCACCATCCAGAGTCCAACTTGGACTAAATTAATTGCTGACCTTGTACTTAGGAGATAATTGAGGTAGGACCTCCTGAGGTGTTCCAAGAGGCAAAAATCTACAATTCTAACTAGCTCTTCTCAAGAAAGCACTAGCCTGCTAATTAAAAACAAAGAACAACAACAAAAACATGCTAGTGGGATAGCCATCTTCCACTTGGTCTACATGAAGTTCTTCTTCTAAGTAAGAATTAACATTGCATTATCAAAACGTCTTAGTGCTCATATACTGAAGTTATTAAAACAGTACTAAATAATTTCCACTTGAATGATTAAAGAATTTAATGTTTACTCCATAAGATAAAAAACACTGATCTGTTTCTATGATGGCACACAATTTCTAGTAACAAATTCACCTCTTTGTCCTTTAAAAGGTAAACATGGTGGGAATCGTGACATTTTTCTCCTGAACAGAACAAAAAACCCCCAGACTTAAAGGTTGATATATGTCTTTTTCTCTCTTTTTCTTTTTTTGAGAAAGAGAGAGAGAATGGAAGATTTCTTAATGTAGACGCCTATCTCACCATATCTCATGTATGCTTCTACTTTCTTGGTCAGCACCAAAATGCAGCTTATCAAATATGTTTCACTTGCCTTTAACTTCAGAGAAATATATGCACCAAATCCAGAATCCTCATTAACATTAATGAGTCTTTGAAGAAGCAAATCTCTTGAACTGATAATGACTACCTGTGTAAAACAGGGCTATTCACATAAGAAAGGAACACCTTGTAGTTTCAACCTCCAATATTTCAGCTTAAGAAGTATGTTTACTGTCTCAGCTGATGTTGATTGAACAAGCACAGATCTGAGATTTAATTGGAACTTCTTTTTATAATTAAGGAACAGGCTAAGAAATACAAACTGTTTCTTCATACTAAAAATTCTTTAACAACGCAATTATATTACATAACTCAAACCACTAAAGCTACTTGGAAGCTCTGTGTAATTTCAGCTGCTTATAGCATTAAGGTGACTTGCTCAATGGGATTGGAAGGGCAAATGAAAACATTAACTAGTTTAAAACACCTTTTTATCATAACAAGCACTTCCCTTTTAAAGATTCTTTGGCCTATTGAGAAGAAATAATTTCAGTAGTGACTAGTATTTGCCTATTTTTACACAAAAAGTAAGAAAAAACAGATGCAAAAGATGCTTTAGTCTCTCATAAAGGATATTTAACATCTAAAGTTAAATAAAACAACCCACGTTTATGATGTTTTGGAAAAAAAAAAAAGTATCTAAATGAAAACTGTATTCCAAATTATTGCAAAATTTCTATTAAATTTTACTTTGATCTGTACCAGAATGAACATACAGGACAAAAAAAGATTATAAACTCAATTATCTTTCCATAATGAATTAATGCAAGTAGTGATGTTAGAAACTCATAATGCACATTAAATATTAAATCAAATAAACTATGTAAACTGGTCACTATTTGTCACTCCTTTTTTTGTTTTCTTTTTTCCTGTAACTGAAAGAGGTTTCACATGACAGAGCTACAGGTTTTCAGCCCCTGAGGCTAAAATATAGGCTGTAGGGATAGAGCTATACAAAATATTCCAGTTTAAAATGTATATTCAGTAGCATTCATCCTTAAATTGACTGGTAAAATGGATGATTTTTTTAAATATCATGTTTACCATTTAACTACTAATTCATTACAAAATGCTGAGATGTTTTATACATTAGACATGTATAATTAATGGAAGTCAACAAAGTGCTCTGAACATGTGAACTACAATGAACTATTACAATAGTACACTTAATCTTGGTAATTCTTCTCTCTAGCCTCTGTTCTATGGTGTGCCAGTAAGAAAGAATCCAACACGGTTTTTCTAAGCCATGCACAGATTTTTCCATTAGAACTGTGTGACCCACTTCACCATAATCTACTGTGGTAGTGGATCAGGATGTGGATTACCAAGTGCTGGTATTTTGCAAACAGGTCTGGAGCTGTCAGCTAGCCACAGTAACAGCTGCTTTTTAATATCTACCTTCTACATGGTCCCCCACTTACTCCTTAGAGATAACAAATGTTATCAAGGATTTACAGACCTGTATGTTTGGTTGCCAAAAGTTTACTTCAAAGTAAACTTTGGCAATCTTTGTTCTTTTAATCCCTAAACAGTATCAGTATTTCAGAACCAACAACTGGGAATGGTAAAGCAGAACATCAATGAGAGGACAGCAGTACTATGAGCTCTCTCCTAAGTGTGAACACTAACTTCACAGCACCAGTTCCTCTATGACAAAACAGATATAGTATATATAATTATATATATTGTATTTTTGTTATGTATAGAAACACCTATTCTGTGTATTAAAATATATGTATACAACTGTACACATATATGTATATATGTATACACAGAGACAACTCTACACAACTTCCTGTGGTAGTATGTATTAAGAGGAGCAGTCATCAAACCCTGTGGTACTTCTGGGTCTGTTTGCTCCACTAACACGTGAAAATCTATCCTCAGTGCCAGAGTTGAACTCTTCCTTTGACATGCCATCAGGATTCATACACTAAATTCAGTCTGCAGTGTTCTTACAAATACAACATACTTAACAGGTGATTAACATCTACCAAAATCCACAAGCAGGGCAGAAAAATCTCAAGCCCTCTACGAGAAAAGAAATGCTTTTTGATACTGACTCCATAGTATCCACTTGCTGTGATTTGGCCCCACAATCAGACTAAGCTTGCATTGCAGTCAATCAATTACAAACAGAACTAAAAATTCTGTTACTAGGGAAAACCACATACTGTGGTCCTACAGGAAGGTAATAGATCTCTACCTGAAACTGCAGAAAGGTTTATCGTATATTTGTTTGAAGTGCTGATCACAGCTGCTGGGACTTGTCTTGTATCAAACACACAAGAGTCATGCAGGCTGGATGACAAAAACCTACTGGGTTAGCTTCTACAAGATTAAACACTACAGCAAGTAGTTATTAACGCTGGCAGAAATGTTTTGCTTGTTATTTTGTTCAGAGGGGACCATGTAGCCTCAGATACAACTTTATTTGTTCCACAGTCATGTTCGTGTATTCGAGGAAAACTGAGAGCAACATATCTAGACAACACATTCTTTCATAGATGTTAAACTTCTAATACTTTGTCAAAACAAAATTAGAAGATGTAATGACTCAAGTGAACACTTTTTGTGAAACATTTATCATATAAACTATTAGGCATGTACTCAGAATGGACCCTCAAATAGATTGGTCATGGGTACGTATGAGTGACAAATCCTGCTAAAACCTCTAGTGAAATAAAGATGCTGTTAGCAGTGCATTAAATCTCAGATAACCTTAATTCTGCGTAATCTTAATGAAGACTTTGCACAGAATGGAATTCACCTTTCACGCTCAAAAAATGAAAGCTGATTCACCACTCCTTCTCGCCACACTATGGACCCCGTGACAGGTGTTGGAGTGGCAGGCCTGCACGGTGAAGTTCTCGCTAAGATTCAGGAGAAAAAGCTATTTCTGGTCTCCCATACATGATCTGGAGGAACCAAGTCTATGGATCAGAGGGCAGCTCAGAAGCCAGATCCAGTCACATCTTGCATTTTTTCCTGTCCATCGTCCAGAAGCACACTGCACTTTCATGTCTGGAACCTAACACCTATTCTAGGCTCCTAATACTACCTGGCCACCTAGAAAGCAGATGTGATTCTTGACATTAAACAGTAGTCTCCATACCCTAACCAGCAAGTGAGCATAGACCATAACACCGTTGCTATCAACTACCCAGCAGCTCAAGTGCTAGAACAAAGCTGTATACCCAAGAAGTCCACACACCGGCAGCAATTCCTGTCAAGGGACATCATGACTCCCTGTGACAGAAGTCAACATTGAAGATAAACCTTTTAAAAAGGCTACACCAAAAATAATTTCACTGAAAAGCATGCTGTAGCCTGTATGCAAACAACCAGATGGAGAAAGGAGGGAACTTTAATTTGCATAACGACTTTAAACAGAACAGCTCTGCAAACACAGCATTAGCAGCATGTAATATATCATTGTTACTACAGTGGCATGCCCAAATAGCACCAATGGGATCTAGGCCTCGTTATAAGATGTACTTTATAAATGTATATGCAGAAACATAACCCATACTTTAAAAAAACCTCTCACCTATTAAAGAATATCATCTACTTCAACACAAGGATAGAGAACAGATGGTTCAGATGGCAACTGTAAACGAATAGTACATATAGCTAAACGAATCCTAATTATATCAGTTTTGAGATCTCCTGTCACACCTTCACAGTTTATAGTATGTAGACTCCTTAACCTCTGTGTAAAAATATCTATAGACTCCCTGCTTTCAGTGCAATGCTTTATCTATCAACTGAAGTTTCGCCTTGCTCCCTCTTATTCCTCCAGAAGGTATGGAAAAGGGTTTTCCTTAGCTACTGCCTGAATCAGGAAGAGACCGGACACAACAGCAGCTCAGTAAAATTCACAGTAGTGGTCACATAATGTTTCTGTGTGGTCCTGCCTTAATATTGTTTCCTTGTGCAGTAGGACCTGATTAGGTCTTGACTAGACTCTCAGAGAGCCAAGGAACTGAGGTTTCAGAAGGTCACTTACTAAAGTCTCTTGCCATGTGTAAAGGTGGCAAGAGAGCATCTCAGTGTTGTTGTCTCCCTGTCTCCTCATTTGTCTATCATTGTTCCCTACTATTACCCCCGCCCCTCCAATGGACAATTACTGGGTCTAAAGTCAATTACTATCTCATAGAGAACAACTAGATCTTCTGTTACCTACAGTTGAGATTTCTATGTGGCGACCATGAGTAAAGGGCTTTTAGCACCATCCTAATTTAAGAGCTTGAGTCTTTTCTTAGTTTTCAGAAAACGTAATGTCTAAGAACTGCATCACATATAATCATTATAATTGAGGAGTTTATGCTCTTTTTCCCCAGATAAAAGGAATGTCCATGTGAACAGGAACCATGCAGACAGATCCAGGATGGAAACATACTCCTTTCTGTTGACAAAGCGAGCAAGTACATACAAGTCTTCCTTGCATTGTGACACAAAGCATTGGCTACAGGCAAAAGGAGAAAGTGCATATGCCTTAGGTCCAAATGCTGTCCTGAAACAAGATTTCACTGAGCTCCTTCAATGTCATACCTACGTGAAGCCTCCAGTTGAGTTTCGTTACTAATCTTCAGTCTAGTTAAACACTGGAAGTTTTTCTTTAATCTGTCATTGTGAAGGCATATGTAATTTAAATCATACCTTCCATTCTGAAATGTCTCACAAAGTAAAAGTTTTTTTTTTTATTAAATCCAAGTTATTATCTTAATACCTCCAATTCCATTTTCAGTGCTGTGTTCCTGCAATATTTTTAAATTGAGATGTTACACTGATGGCTGTATTGAACAGTGATTACTTCTGAGCCACAGAGGCACAGGAAACCCAGCCTAAATGAAACAGACATCTGGAAAAAGCACTCGACAACCTTTAAGGAAGCAGATCAGAAAAATGCTGTTCATACTTGTACCAGGCTTACTTACCCTAGTAGGTGTATTAGGAATTCTATATAACTGAACTGACTTTTAAACCTAGCAGATAATCTCAAATTTCATCAGAACCTTAGTAACTGAGTAAAAACTTTTTCTTCCATGGGAAGCATTGAAAAGTATCAGATCTGATGCTACTCCAGGGACTGTCTTCCATGTCAGCCTTCCTATCCAAGGACAATGAGAAACAATGAAGACTTGGATTCAGACTGTAGCAAGGTAAATACATAGTAATCTGAACTTAAGCTGGTTTAAGGTGCAGCTAATTAGAAAACCAATGGGCAGAAATAGAGACTACAGAAAGTATTTAAGGAGTACTAGAAGATGATGGACGATGATCCAGCAAGGAACAGAACACTTTCATGAAGGATACAGAACAAAAACGGTTCAGGACAAATAGGACAGCTATCAACACTCCAAGTCTGAGCTACTGGCACATTTGGCCACTTTTTGATACTGTGAGTCCTTAGCTTCCCACCTTGCTCTCCTTTGTAAGGAAACCTACCCTGCCTTTTAGCTCTTCATGCAAGAACACAAAATAGAGCAAAGGGGCTTTTGTTTTGGCCATGGAACAGTAAGTTAGTAACTGTTCTCTAGCAATGGATGGCAATAACTGGTAAACACTGTAAAATTCCTCACATCTCACAGGAACAACCTAAAAAAGTTACATAGGCTGGAATTCTTAGCCTCTAATTTTTTTTAGTGTTCTCTTAATAACTATATATTCATCAAATAGAACTCAGTAATGGAAATACTAATGTAATTTCTTTGGTCTTTGCACGTGACTCAGTATTAACATTAAGTAATATTTATCTCTGAAATTCAGTGCATAACTGAAGATACAGAAAAAAATTAAATAGAGTTCAGATAAGCCACTCCCCCATCACGTCCAGATAAAGAGCATGGCTTTATTTATCTGCTGAAGAGAAGTTAGACTCAGAGCAACTTAAATTATGTCAGGGAGAGAGGAAAAGCTATATGAAATGAAACTCCAGGCCCAGAGAAGATGGGTGCCCTGGCAGGACTACATTACCAGTTGCCAGTCAGAAGGGTGACAGCAACTGTGACCAGCACAGGAAAAATACAAGTCCTGAGGAGGCAAAACCCACACTCCTAACGAGATGTACATCTACACCATTGAAAGGAGGAAGGTGATACCAACATCATTTTTTCAACGTTGGCAAAGCTGCTGTGTGGAAGGGCTCCAGTCTTTGCTCCATGTAGAGAGTGTGATGTCTGTGTTGGTCCTCGCTTGTGCAAAGGTCTAGTCCACATTATCACAGTTACTAAACCATCTACCAAGTAATCATAAAGTAGACATAGATCAAACATCTTCACAGGACCAAAGCCCCAATGAAATCACTACAGTTGTGTTGGATTTCAAGGAGAGGGATCACATGAGAACAAAGCAGCTTCCTAGAAAGAGGTTAGGAAGACCAGCTAATGATCTCTCTGTCATTTGTCAAGATACATCACTGTTCAGTCCATTATGCCAAAATCTGAGATGAATAAATATAAACTAAAAAAAAAGTTAGCATGGCTAAAGAGCAAGGAAAAAGGGCATAATTATACATTAAGAAAGTAGTCTTGAGGAAACTTGGAACTGTGTTTAAATGAAGACAAGAAAATATAATGAACTAACAGGTCAAATGTAAAATGAGGCTGGTGAAAGCAGCAGCCAAAACAGTACCTCAAGAACAACTTTCAGATGGTACAAAAGTCAATGATAATTCCTTTTTCAAGCATCTATCAAGAGCTCAAAACATTCCGCCCAAAATGCAAGGTATAAAAATAAGGTTCATGAAGATGAAGGCAAGAGCAGAGGAACTGCACATATTCATTATTTCTGTGTTCAGTGTGGGAATGCTCAACTAGCTCTATGTAAGGAACTCCCTACGGAAACGGTCTCAAATTCAATGCCACATAAAAAAGGATGGAACAACTGGATAAAACACAGAAGAACAAAAGTGCCAGGTCCAGACATTCAAGGAATTAGTCAATAGAATCCCCTGGGAAACTGCCCTCAGGGACAAGGGCACAGAACAGAGCTGGCAGATCTTTAAGGACACTTTCCACAGAGCACAAGAGCTCTTGATCCCCAGGTGTAAGGAATTGGACAAGGAAGGCAAGAGACCAGTAAGGCTGAGTCAAGACCTGCTGGTCAAATTAAAGGGCAAGAAGGCAATGCACAGGCAATGGCAGCAGGGACAGGTAGCCTGGGAAGAGTTTAAGGACACTGCCCAGCTGTGTAGGGATGGGGTCAGGAAGGCTGAGGCACAGCTGGAACTGAATTTGGTAAGGGATGCAAAGAATAATAGGGAGGGCTTCTACAGGTATGTCAGCCCTAAAAGGAAGGTCAGTGTACCCCCCAGGATGAGCAAGACTGGCGAGCAGGTAACAACAGACAAGGAGAAGGCTGAGGTACTTAACTTATTTTCCCTCAATCTTCACTGGTAACCTCTCTTCGCACATGTCCCGAGTGACTGCAAGACAGGGACTAGGGGAGAAAAGTCCTTCACACTGTAAGAGAAGATCAGGTTCCTGACCACCTACGGAACATGTGCCTTGGTCTTCCTGATCCCACCCCTACAAAACTGGGCAACATTAAGCAGGTCTGTGAACTAACAAGCTTGAGAAATGGGCCTGTGTGAACCTCATGAGGTTCAACAAGGCCAAGTGCACAGTGCTGCTCCTGGGGTGAGGTAACCTCTGGTATCAACACAGGCTGAGGGAGCTGTGACTGAAACAAGCCCTACGGAGAATAACTTGGGGATACTGGTAGATGAAAAGCTGGACACGAGTCAGCAATGTGCACTCACGGCCCAGAAAACCAGCCATATCCTGGGCTGTATCAAAACAACTGTGGCCAGCAGGTTGAGGCAGCTGATTCTGACGCTCTGCTCTGGCAAGATCCCACCAGGACCACTGGAGTCCTCACCACAGGAAAGACATGGACCTGTTGGAGTGTGTTCAGAAGATGGACAAAAAAAATGATCAGAGGGTTGGAACATCTCTCCTGTGAAGAAAGGCTGAAGAAAGTGGGGGTTGTTCAGCCTGGAGAAGAGAAGGGGGCCTATAAGAAAGACAAGGACAGTCTTTTTAGCAGGGCCTGTTGTGACAGGACACGAGGTGATCATTTTAAACTAAAAGAAGGTAGATTCACACTAGATATATGGAAGATTTTTTTTTTTTTTTACAATGAGGGTGGTGGAACACTGGCACAGGTTGCCCAGAGAGGTGGTAGGTGCCCCATCGTTAGAAACATTCCAGGTCAGGTTGGACAGGGCTCTGAGTAACCTTCTCTAGTTAAAGATGTCCCTGCTCACTGCATGGGAGGCTGAACTAGATGACCTTTAAAGATCCCTTCTAACCCAAACTATTCTATGATTCTAAGATGACACATGGCCCAACACAGAAAAAGAATGCAAGAATGAAGTAAGAGAACTGCTAGCTAACTGCTAGTTACAACTTTTTTGCCTTCTTGTATTAGGAAGACACTCCCAGTGAAAGGTGAAGAAAGAATAACAAAATGCCACACACCATTTTAACCACAAGTTATTAATGCAAAAATTTATGTGGTTTAAAAATTATTATTAAAAACAAATGGCTTGCATCAAACCAAATGCCATTTTTTGAAGTGTCCATCGTACTTGATTACATCCCCTTTGAACACCCATCACAGTCCAATATTCTCACTTTCAGGCCACCTCCACAGTCCCTGCAAACACCTCAAGCAATTCAGGCTCATTCTAAGGACCACATAGCTGGGTCACGCCTCCTTCATCTTCTCACTCAAAGAGGAAATAAGTCCTAAACCAGTTTCCCAGTTAGTAGTGTTGGCTTGATGGTTGGACTTGATGATCTTAAAGATCTCTTCCAATCTAAAGGATTGCATGATTCTATGATTCTATAAGCTCAAAAGTTGGGCACTTAGCCACCTAAGGTAGCTGATGAGGTGACCTTTTATCAGGCAGCCTCTGAGCCTGCAAGGACAGGCTCATCTCTTTACACATTACTAAATAATTTTCTCTCTAATCAGTAATATCCTTACCTTGCTAAGCTACAAAAGCACCAGAACATCTGCCTTTGTATGAAAACCTTATGTACAGTTCAACTATCACTGTGTTCCTGAACTGAAAGAAACAACAGATACTATGGCTGTGGAAAAACAGACTAAAAGAAAATGTACTAGCCTTGCAGCACTCTTTTCTGTCATTTTTCTTTATTTGTAACAGTCTTTAACAAGCTGGAATGTCCAGCTTTCCTTGACTAGGCTTTTCCCTTTAGTGACACTGGCATTTCTGACAGCGGGTGAACTCCCAGGGACAAGGACTGTTCTGGACTTATGCCATTATTCTACTCTTCTATTTTATCTGGCTAAATCTTTTGGCCATCTTTAGGATTGCTGTAATATTAGAGATAAAACCATTCCCAAAATGTTTTGCATAACGAATTATGTTTTAAAATCTAAGTGGTCACTTTTCTCAAGGAAAACAAGATGGATATTTGCAAAAGGAAATCATATTTTAGGTGCTTTAGCACACTTTTGATGCCTCCTCCCTCTTCCAAGCTTCACAGCTCTCAGCAAATCAGACTCCTTAAAACAATCAATTTTATATTCTAAGGATTTTTCAGCATCCTCAGATTGACTGCTTTTCATTATCAGACAGAGAATCAGAAAATAGAAAACACTGCATTCTGAAGTCCTTCAGAGAAGGGTTTTCAAGGAAGATGGCATTTCTTTGCCAGTCCATCACTGCCTACATGCGAATCTTGGCTAGGAGTTCTTTGTTTTTCTGAAAAATGTGAGGTCCTCTAAAAAATGTGTTGACTATGGCCTGAGAAGATGTCAGATCCAGTGTTGACTCTGCTTCACTGAGCTCCAAGCTGAAAGACACTGACTCACTCTACAGCAGCTATCTTGAGAGATGTACGCAGCAGTGAAGTAACAATGAACCCTCATCATCTTCCCTGAGCAGAACGAGGGTATGCAAGCTGAGAAGTGATTGCAGTAAAGCGTTTCTACTTCAGATTCTGAATATTCACAGAACAGCTCTTCTGACTGACCCAGTAACATTCTTTATAGCCACTGGTCAAGCAGGAAAGAGGTTATCCTGGAACACGAGGTCTCAGCATTACAGTAGCTCAGCTTGAAGCAACCACACAGCCACCCTTGTTCTTTCTCAGTAAAGAATAACCTTTGTAAAAAGTCAAAGAGAGATTATGCCACCTAATTTCCATATTATGCACCCAAATTCAAATCTAGAGATATAATCATGTCAGTGGAAACTGAGTGACAGGCAGCATAGCAGGCAGGTATTTTTATCATGACTAAGGAGGAGGAAACCTACCAGTGTAGCTCAGAGCCCTTAGGTTGTTTGTTCCCTACTGGGTCCCCATGCAAATGAACCAGGTGGTGCAGACTCACAGGAAGGTTCACTTGCATCAGGGCTGAACTCTCTCTGCTGATTTTGTTGAAGTAACACTTCAGTCCCTAGCCTTGTACCTGTTTCCTCTCCTCACAACGAAACACTTTCTGTAGCCAGGACCTTTTAGATCAGTCCCATTGTTACTGAATGATGCAATCAGGATAAGCAATCTAGACATCAAACTCAGTGAAGAACAACCTGTTAGAAAAACTGAGGTAATCTTAAAAATCATTACCTAGTAACATCTTGTAACAGACAGGAGGCCACATAGCTAACAAGCTTCCTAAGCATTATCAGTCTAAAAACCCTAAAGATTTATTTCTTTCTATGTTGTATAGTATAACAAAAGTAATTAACTTTTTGGAAGATTATTAAGTACTTTAACCTATATAAAGTAAAAAATACTCAGAAATGGCACAAGCCATTTTGTCTTCTGGATTTTAAATAATCACAGTCTGTCAGCATGGCACAAAAAATATTGTGGTCGGAGGGTATAACAGAGACAGGTGATGGGGAAGCCCCCCAGGGAAGGTGATTTTAACACAGATCTTGCAGTGTACTCCAGAATATCAGTATTAGGAAAAATGAGTACATTGTTCAATCATCTAAAAGCCCAGATGGCCACCAAGGAACAGTTGTTCAAGATAAACTCTAGTATCCCACAGGATTTTCAGCTTAGTAATATGAAGACAATTATAAATCTGAAAAAGTAAGCCAGCATTTTTTTGATCTGAAGTCTAGTTCATAGTTTTCAATGTATGGAGAGAGAGATATGCCTATAAGAAGTTAGGACACTAACAAATGTCATGGATAAATTTCAGTGTACTGTATGACAAACATCTAAGTGTCATTGTGGCTACTTTTCAAATGAGATGATGTTCCCATCCTGCATAGCAAATGTTTGTAAACATCAGAATTTATAACAGGTACACAATTAAACCTGATGGGGCTTTTTTTTTTTTTTAATTTTATTTTATTTCAAACTCAAATCACAATATTCAGCCTTTTCACCCTTTGAAACTTTTTTAGTAGCATCAGACTGCCTGCATGTCTGCATTTAACCTGTGGACAAAATGACAGGTATATAGCATGAGCTCAATAGTTTGTTTTATGGAAGATGAGGAAGAAAACATCCATACGCAGTACAGTTGCTTTCTTGGCAGATGATCTTACAATCATGCACGGCTGAACAATGCAACTGAAATTTGAAAAGCTACCCACAACTAATGTCTAAAAAAAGACAGTATTGCTATTGCTATTCCCAAACCTCTGTGGAGACATAAAGCAGGTATTTAACAGCCATAACACCATATCAACACAGTTTATAATCAAACTCTGTCAAGCAATCTAAAAATATTAAAACAAACACACACACAAAACCAAGCAAAAACCCTTAAGAAGGCACTTTTAACCAATGAAAATGAATCCTAAACAAACTACTCTAAGTCAAACCCTTATCCCATTTCTCAAAACACTATCAACAATTAGAGGACGAGTTCATCCTGAGGCATCTGTCTAGTCAAGTTATGTGCACAAACTATAAGTATGAAGTAACATGATTTCTTACTTGTTACAATGAGTTAATATAATATTACCTTAAGAAATTTTCAGAATTTTTCCAAATAGCACATAAGAGGATGAAGGAGAACAGGTAAATAATTACTGGGCCTGAAGCAGTTGGGGACAACAAAACTAACGTGGATCACAGCTTTGCAAGCATGGCTGTAGAACAAACAGCAAGAATACATGAAACAGATCATGCAAAAAATACAGCTCATCTCAAAGTACTGGAGAGGTGTTGGAGCACGTACAAAGGAGGACAATGAAGCCAGTGATGGGTCTACAGAACAAGTCCTGTGAGGAGCAACTGAGGAAACTGGTGGTGTTTCGCCTGGAGAAAAGGAGGCTCAGGGGAGAACATAATGCTCTCTACAACTACCCAAATGGAGGATGTAACGAGGTAGGGGTTGGTCTGTTCTCTCAAGTAAGGAGGGAAAGGAAAGAAAATTACGTCAAGTTGTGCCACAGGAGGTTTAGTTTGGTTATTACGAAAAAAATATTCACTAAAAAGGCTGTTAAGCACTGGAACAGGCTGCCTAAGAAAGCACCATCCCTGAAGGTATTTAAAAGAGGTGTAGGAGTGGTGCTGAGGGATGTCGTTTAGTGGTGACCTGGCAGTGCTGGGTTAACTGGGCAGTTAACTAAGTTAACAGTTGGACTTGATGATTTTAAAGTTTTTTTCCAAGCAAAACAATTCTATGATTCTAAGAAATATAACTGCAATCGGTATAAAAAAATATCAGTGTTTATAACAATCAGAAAAGCACTGTTTTCTTTCATGGGTAAGGCTGAAACAGGAAAATACCTGAACAAAAACTATTACATACTAAATCATTACTTTTTCACAAACCCAACAGGATCAACATATGCTGGGGCTGCACAGCAGCACCCCGGTCATCCTGTGACGTAACGAGCCGAGTTCTGGATTAGGCTGTACAAACGGAAGGCAAGGGGTGCCACATGCCCTCTCAGCCTCCTTTTCCTTCGCTGCAATTCTCTTCCATCACATGCTTTCTTGGACTTCTAGGTTAGGCCTGTTTCTGTGATACACACACGCATATATCCGCATGCACACGTGTGTCATGTCCCTTGGTACAATTAGCCTTCTGCTGAAGACAACAGTGTAAAGTAAGGTTGATTAAATTTGCAGAATGGAAACTAATCCATGCTAGAAATAACATACTCTGTAAATGAGGTCATACCTTCAAACACTGTCCTCTGGAAGTCTCAGAGACAGTTACTGTTCTTTCATATTCAGCAAATACATTTTCTTGACAATCAGTGACAAGTTTTGCTGGAGAATTCAGTAATTTCAGAGTATGCACAAGTTAGAGTTTATGCTGACAATTCAAACTAGCTTTCAGCTATAGCTGCCTCGCCTCCCCACGGAGACAACAACTGATAGCTCCATTTTTCAGACTGCTTTGTAGAACAATCTTGGTTCTGCATACTGTTATCAAAACCCAGGCTGCCTGGCTCAGGTTTGTGTTATATTATTTATACTGCTTGTGCAACAGTAACAGTACTGTATGCTTTCCTTCAGTGAAAAGTGGCATCATCCTCAACACTAGGAAATTAAAGAGGGGTTGAAAACCATTTGCATTCTGTTTTATGTCTGTGAATGACTAAATTTTGGAGCGTTTCTTGTGAATCAGACACGGTATCTTCTGTTACATGAGTTACAATCAAGTGTTCAAACACAGAAGGTAAATTTTGTAAATAAAATTGAGATTTCCCCTCACAAGACCTGTGAAATAGTCATTTGTACAATCTAATCTTTTAAAAAGGTGGGTAAATTAACTTCATTTAAATATATTGGTATGAAGTTTAAGTAAATAATTATACACATATAAAGTCATTAACTTCCAATCGATACAGGGACTTAATATCAGAAGTATATACATCTCAGCAATATATAAACCAAAAAGAAATTCTGATTTTGACTATGTAGTTTATTCTTAGCTCTGCTATCCTAACTACTCCTGACACTCACAAAATCTTTGTAGCAGTATGATCAACTTAATGTCAAAAGCATTTCTCATGTGACTGCAAGCAGGGATTAATTTTTCTTTCAAAGACACCTCGGCTGCAGTTTATTACTGCATCACGCTTCCCCCCGTCCCAATCAGGTTCCATGGAAATGAACAATCTGATTGCCAGAAACTGTAAGCATTCGGGCATTTTCCCCAATCGTGCCAATTATGTTTTATTTACTACAGTAGTAACAAAGCTTTGGCAAACAGTCAGTACATTACATTTCTTGTCAAGTTAGTAGCTACTACTTCACAGAACAGTGCAAACTGTCATCAAAACAAACTGCAAAGTTGAAATTAGGCAGTAAATCAGCCTGTGAAAAAAGCCATCCTATGTGAAAGCATTGAGAAACCTCCCCCTCTCAGCACTTTATACTCCAGATACTCCTCAGATACTCTCTACACTCAAATTACATTAAATAAAAACTTTGTGTATTTTAAAGCACAACTTAATATGCAGAGATTGAAATGCAATGTTACAACTAATCTTTTAGTTACAAAAAGTTGTAGAAGGGCATATTCTTTATTGATTGTATCTACGCGTTTCTTTGACGGTATCAAAATAAAAATACAAAATATAGAATCCTAGGACAACTAAGGTTGGAAAAGACCTCTACAATCATCAAGTCCAACCATCACCCAACACTACCATGACCATTAAACCACATCTCCAAGTGTCACATCTGCACGTTTTTTGAACGCCTCCAGGGATGGTGACTCCACCACCTCGCTGGGCAGCCTGGTCCAATGCCTCACCACTCTTTCAGTAAAGAAATTCTTCTTAACATCCAGTCTAAATCTCCCCTGGTGCAACTTGAGTCCATTTCCTCTTGTCCTATCACTATTAACCTGGGAGAAGAGACCAACACCCACTGCACTACAACCTCCTTTCAGGTAGTTGTAGAGAGCAATAAGGTCTCCCTTCACCCTCTTCTTCTCCAGATGAAACAACCCCAGTTCCCTCAGCCACTCCTCATAAGACATGTTCCCCAGACCCTTCACCAGCCTCGTTGCCCTTCTCTGGACCTGCTCCAGCACCTCAATGTCCTTCTGATACTATAGTTACCAAACATGAACCCAGTACTCAAGCTGTGGCCTCTCCAGTGCTGAGTCCCGGGGCATAATGGCAGAATCCCCTCCCTACTCCTGCTTAACACGCCATTTTTGATACAGGCCAGGATGCTGTTTACCTACTTGGCCACCTGGGCACACTGCTGGCTCATGTTCAGTCGCCTGTCCACCAACACCCCCAGGTCCTTTTCCACCAGGCAGCTTTCCAGCCACTCCCCAAGCTTGGAACATTGCCTGGGGTTGTTGTCACCAAAATGCATGACCTTGCACTTAGCCTCATTGAACCTCATGTGACTGACCTTGGCCCATCAATCCAGCCTGTCCAGATCCCTCTGCAGAGCCTCCTGACCCTCCAGCAGATCAACGCTCCCACTCAGTTTGTTGTCACCTGTGAACTTACTGAGGGTGCACCAAATCACCTCCCCCACACCATTGATAAAGATATTAAACAAGACTGGTCCCAAAACTGAGCCCTGGGGAACTGTTTTAAACAACAAATTGAACTTGTTTACAAATAATTTAGAATATTTGTTTTGTAAATTCAGAATGAAGACACAAAGACGATTAATCTCAGAACATATTAAAGTAACTTTAAAACAGGAAACATTCAGGAATGACATATTTTGATAATTCATAGTTTTGTATTATCTTTAACTTCACTAACTGGCTGCAATGAGAAACCTCAGAGCCATGGCGAGCGCCCACCTATGAAGAAAGGCAGACTTCAGCCCTCGGTGTTTTGTTTTGTTTGTTTTTTTAAAGTATAATTCTTCAGCAATTTCAGTAACTTCCAAAGTTATTGAGACCATCAGCTTGACATAACCTAAAGCAAGTAACTACAACATCAAGTCATTGCTTTCAAGTCTACCTTAATTCTGAAAATATTCATTAGCTTCCCATGACAGAAGATTCCTAATCCCTGCCTTTATTTTTTTCCCCCATATGGCATTCCATATGGCATACCATAAAATGCATGTCTCTTCAATTCTGCTCCAGTCTTATTACCATTTGTGGAGTAGACAGGGGGAAGGAGGAAGGCAAAAAAAGGCATCCTCTTCGACCCCTCCCCGCTAGCTGAAAGACCAAGTCATTCTATGTGAAAAAAAAGAAGTATTTCCTACCTATAAAACAAACACCAACCATGACATAACCAGGTTTTGAGTGCCCTTTAATCATCAATATAATATGCCTACACTAATTAAACTCTAAGGTGAGGTGAAAATAAGTTTTTTAATTCTGTAATATACATCCAGCAACTTTGATAAATGAAATCCAGACATTGTTTCCAGTGTTGTTCCCCAGAAGTCTGGTACATACAAACGGTTACTACCATTAACTAATCAATAAATAATTCCTTAACAGCAGCTTACTGTCAACACTCACAGCTTCTACCAGCTCAAACATGGTTGTCCTTGATAGACCTGCTCCTGAAAACTTCAGGCTCTGCCAGCTAGAAAACTGCCAGTAAGAAACACTGAAATAATGAAGTGTTTCTTTACTAGGACCAGTTTGCTATAGCATAGGTGTACTGTGTGTAGCACAGCAAGGAATCTGCTTCACAGCAAGTATGTGTCTCTCTTCCGCTACCAAATTTAAGTTGTAATTTGCCCTGAGTTATTTTAAATCATGAAGTATCTTCACATTGCCACTTCCACCCTTCCTTCCTTGCAGATAAGCAAATAAGGCAGGACACATGCATGCTACAACTCCCCCAAATGTTAGAGAGAAACTTCCACGCCCTGCAGTTCCTACTTCAGATGCAAAGGGTTCAGAAGCCTAGGAGCCAGAAACATCTCTTCGGATGAAAATGGCAGGAAGCAAATTCACAACTAGGCATACTGCTCTCAGAGTCTGCATGCGAGTCTACTTTACTCTAGGTCTTCAGCATTTTTCTGCTTTTCCCTTTATAATTTTAGAAGTGTTTCTATGTCAATCTTCTGACCATTTTAATTCATACCAGTTTTATATCTGCCACTCTCCTATATATTTTTAGTTACTTGTTAAAGATCACTCAACTACGTCTAGTTAAACCGTCAAACAAGGGACCATGATGAAAAGAAAATATCTATTTTAAGGATTTCAGAGACTGAAGTCTTTGGTTTGGAGTTGAGGTAACACACAAAGGGGATTCTGCACTTGACTCTTATTAGGGTTGTATTACTGCAGGGTTTTTGAGATTCCCTAGTATGACCTGACAAAAATCAGAAAATCTGCTTTTATTACTTTCCTTAATTTCCAGAGCTTCCATGGAGAGTAGTCTTCTCTAATAGGCTATAAAACAACTCCATTAAGCATGTCAGGAGTCTGCTTCCTACACAAAAGAAGGAAGCATCTTCTTATGTGATGGAACATGCAACCATTTCAAGTTATTCCACAGCAAAAGAGATTTTAACCTTAAAAGAACGCCTAGGCATTTTATCCCTAGTCAGGTATAATTGTCCTTAAAAGAAAAAATAGTTTTACTCAATTCAACCATAAAAACAAAGTCAAATGGAAATACTACTATCTCTGCCCAAATTTAAATCTTGTTTAAAAAATAGTAACTTTGCTGTCTTATACAGCAACTTGCTGTTTTCACAAGGAAGGATTTGGTCACACATATATGAAATATGTAATAAACATATATATTTATTTAATACAAGGAATATTATTACTCTTGAAAAAGTATTCATCTTTATCGATTGAACGCCTTAAAGTTCAGGTCTGATTTGTAACTCTTCCACGAAAAGCAACATCTCCTAGCAAGCAAATTAGCTAGGACTAAACTAAAACCTATTTAGCCACTTACCTCTTCCGTACTGTAAAGTTAATTTCTTTTATGTCAAACTCAATCATGAAACAAAGACAAAGAACTTCAATCTAACATATTTGCTCTACTGGGATAGAGCTTCCAGATATCACACCCCTAGTAAGACACCAGGCTTTCTTAGACATACTAGCTGACATAAATCAGAAGAGTCCTTGTCACTTCAGAATTATATACCTCCTTGTCACATATTTTGGTTCAGCATGTGTCAGTCTGGTTAAGCACTGAACTAGATTTGTGTTGGTGTACAGAGTGCCTGAGGTAAAGTATAAGGCTGCAACAACTCCATAATGTGGAACCAAGGCACAGAACTAATCTTTTAAAAATCAATTACATTTATTTGCTTTAAACAAAGCATCCATACTTTGTATTTGAAACCATGTAAAAAACATTAAATTCTCTGTAACTTGCCTGTTAGTAAAATACTGAAATTGAACATGCCTGTTTATTGAGACATTGGTCTGCGAAAGATAACACAAATACAACCAAACTAAAATGATACTGCAGTTTCCACTTTATAATCAAGGAAACCCCAATGGCATCAATAAAACTAACTGCTGCAAATTAATTTGCGTATGTAAAACTCACAGGTTCTGAGCTGACAATTTCAAAGCAGGTAGAGAAGATACTTTGGACTGACCAGTGGAACAACTATACAAGGATATGGGCAATGACTCTACCTGAAGTAGAGAACACAAATAACAACCACATACCCTTTAGGAAGATGATACTGGAAAAACCATGTCCTTTGAATGTGAGGATTCTGTGCGAAAAGTGCTGGAGAAGCTGAGGTTTATATGAGGCCTAGTGCCTATCTATCAACACTTAAACAATTAATTTTAGCAGCAGCCAACTGTATTGGCAAGATTCCACTCACACTCTATCAATCCTATTTTTTTTTTATAAAACAAAGCAATCTGATACACCTCTGAACAAAAATCACCCCCTGTTCCAGTACCCCATTGTTCTGCCAATGACCAGGCCCAACAAGAATGATACAGCCAGCAGAAAGAGACACCAATACACAGACTGTATTGTAAGCAAAAACATCGTGACATGAATGACCACCAGGGGTACAAACAAGTCAATCAGCTGGTACATAATTTATGCCACCCCCAACAATCCCACAAAAGATGTGACTCGGCCCACAACAGGTGGTACAAACAGTGAACCGAGGTTTCCCACAGTTGGCATGGGAAACAACCAAACCAGAAAGCTGAACATATAAGAAAAAGGTGCCCATATGGCGACTCTCACCCGATCAGCCCGCGTTCACAAATATCTAAACAGACTGGGGCCCAGCTCCAGGGAGAGTCAGGAGGTCTGCCCTGAACCAGGAAGCTCTGTGGAGTGCACTCCACAGACAGACACTCCTGACTCCCTGCAAGTGGTCCCAGCTTTTATCCCCAAGCAGACCCCTGACCTTTGTCAACTCAGTGCGGGACCCCTGGGGCTCATTTCCCTTCTGGCTCTCCCTGCAGGGCCGGCCGCACCCTGGGGGGAAGCTATAAGGCAAACTCACCACCTCTTTATGAAGGGCTGTGGGAATCACCCATATGTCAACCTTAATTCAGGGCTCGGGGTTCAGACCCCAGCATTTCACCCATACCCCTAGCTACATACACACGCTGACAGCACAGAGCTCTGTGCCATGGATACATGGATTATGGGCTCTATCTATGTATACATACTATATATTTTTGTGTGTGTATTTATCTGTATATTTATAGGCTTTATTTATAGTATATACACAATGACTGAAGTTCCTACAAACTGCATAAAGCTTGTAAGCTGGGCAGAGGCAGGAGGTCTTCCAGTGTCCTGTCAACATGGAAAATCCACTTTCCAAGACATTCCATGGCCATCATGTGCTCAAGCTAAAAGCCCTACTTACTATATACATACATGTATGCACAAACATATTTATATGCATATACATTAAGCTAAGCTTAGCAAAGCCTAAGAGTGGAGTAGTAAAGAAAAAAAATTTTTCCCCCTAAGTTAATAAACTGGACTTAATACTTGAGCATTTAGCTTCTTATCGTATTTGAAAGGCATGTTTTTTTGTTATTCCAGCTGCCAAGCTTTCACAACAGTTTTGAGTTTTACAAGATGACAACATGAGATTTTTGAGCATAGTTGGCTGCATTTTCCACAGTTTCCTTAGATGTCCAATGTCCTTTAGAGTTCTGCACTTTGCTGCACTCTCTGAAACACTCTTTTGGCATCAACCTTGAGCACGTATTTGTCCATGCCTTCCCAAAAGATTTCTGCAATTTTCACATGGAATCCTTCCTGCAGGCTTTAACTGCTGACCTATCCAGAAAGAAACTGCCCCCTTTTTAATCCTTGATTTTTCCACTGAGACACACTAATCAGAGTAACAATGAAATATGACTACATTAAAAGCAGTCCAGCGATACCAATAATTGTTTGTTGTGAAAGATAAAAGCTTTTAACTGATTCGGAGAAGTAAATCTATTGACATAATTACAGAATTTAACTGCTTCTGTTTATAACCCCACCTTCCCTTCTGCTTTCTGTTGTTGTTCATCAGTCTACCTTTCTCCACCTCATTTCATATTGAGCATCAGTTTTTTGGAACAAGGATGTGCAATTTTATGGAACTGCAGCATGTACAGCAAAGTGAAACCACTGAACCATTTAAATACTAGCAAGATGTGCAGAAATAGCAGCTCAAATCCATGTTTTGACCTTTTTTTCACATATTAAAAAGTAATGCAGACCAATAATTCACCAACCACCTTTCACAGACTCCATTCCAAGTTGCACCTTCTCATGGGAGTTTCATCATTATCACGTGCATATATTGAGAGAAGTACATAAATCTTCACACCAGTCTCCTTTTCAATGGGATCCTAAGAGAACTGAGTATTACAAAGTCTAAATTTTACATAGGTTTGAGGAAAAAGAGGAAGCAAATGTTCCCCCCGAATGCTCGTTCCCTGAGGTAGAAAACATGATGTCAGAGATCGTATTTTCTAGAACAGTACAACGCTCAGCAGAAAGCAGCCATCTCCCTTCCCTCTGAGCTTTCTAAACACTCAGTCGGTCTTTGAATTTCCAGAAAACTCAAAAGCTTCATTTACTCTGTTTAGTTTCCATACTATTTTCTGGCTTTTATCTCAAAAGATCATTATTATTTTTTCTGAAGTTACTAACCAGAACTACTATCCATTCTACTAATTTTTTTATTTTTATTTTTTTTTTTACCACTGAGATGAGTTCAAACTTCAGCCTTACTAGAAAAATATAAATCATACTTCTATATAGGTTTAATTAAAATTTTAAAGCTGTATCCACAACTTCCAGATTGAAAAAAAAAAAATACTCTACAGAGATGTTTGCTGTAGTAAATACTTCTGTTTATGCTGACATCTTAACATTTGAATGTTATTTTAATAGAGTTATTATGCAAGAAATATTTTCTCATTTGAATAAAGCAGTTTTACCCATCTGAAAGGAGAAAACAAAAACCCTGAACTGTTCCTAGCTGTTGAAAGCAGGCTGAGAGATTCAGCTCTTGCATTTAAACCAAGGTACAGGGAAATTACAAGAGCATTTTACAGGAAACAGGCCAAGAATTTTTTCTCTGCATATTTCTCATTGCACATGTTTTGTGAACTTGACAACAGTGCCTTCTAAACATTTTTCTCCCTACATAACACAGTTTCATGAAGTGGAAGAAAATATATTGGTAAAACCCTTTCCCAAGAAGCCTGTGATACTGAAGAACTAAATTAATACCACGTGCAGAGAATTCCACTTCCCAAAGAAGTTTAAAATTTTAGAGAAGTGAGCTCATAAACAGTTTACTTTAAAATGTTTCTGAAAACTACTTTGTGCATTTCATTATCCTTCAGGCTCTGCTGAAATTGCCAGTACAAACGTGACAGGCTACCTTCACTATTCTGCATGTCTCAGCTGTCACCTACCAGCTCTATCATTCCTCCACCATCCATTTTATTCCCAATTGTATAGAGGAAATATAAACAATGCTGTGAAATAAATTGCAGAGACAGTAATGCGTAGATCGTTTTCCTGATTTTTTTTTTTTGCCCATAAACACCCTTCTGAAGGAAAACAGCTCCATCAGTTCTTCCATTCACTCTTCCAAAACACCTTTTTTTTTTTTTTTCTTTTTAGTAATGAAGTGGAGACTTCACTTCATCATGGATTTTTGGAAAAAGGTAAGGTGAGAATCTGATGACTCCTATCCCATTCTTACAGCCAAAGAATAAAAAAAAAAAAAAGACCTCGCAATCCACAACACAAACACTTCACTGAAACAGTTAAACTAAGTTATGTTTAACATGAATAAAAAGCCAAATCTAAGCCAAATTCTGATTTTATTTTAAATTAATAGAAGGAAAGAATCAAGACAGCTTCATGTCAGTGAATATGTAACAGAACAAGAATGATGGTTCTGTATTCGCATTTCAGGTTATTCCGAGAAGCTGTTTGCTTTATTACTATGAGGTACATTGGCCTAGTAATAAAGCTGCTGGGGATCAGAAACTATTAGGCTCAGTTTCACTGCACCCATGTGTACAACCAATATGATTAAGGCATATGAGAGGTGATGAAGAGACTCCTAATTGAAAGTATTTCCACCTAGATGACTGAAAACTGATTCACTGAAAACCTGTAACTGGAAAGGAAAAGGTGAAGAGGTGTTCAGTGTGCATTTTGAGACACCAACTCTTGAATTTCTCCGTGAAAGTCACGTGTGCACAATTGTCCATGAGAACATTTTATTTAAGAAGTTCCCCCTGTGAAAAGGCAGTCCCCTCCTTCCCACACAGCAGAACCAAATTACTCCTAAGTCTCTCCTGTCATACACAAGAACTAGACCCCCATTTTCAGTGAAATAACATACATAATCTTACATACTTCAGAATGGTTTTGTTTTGTTTTGTTTTGTTTTTAAGCTGATTCTGGTGTGTACATTGTGCAGAAGCAGAAAGGTAACAGATGGCTGCTGGGGCTGTGCCACAGAAAATGCAGCGGCTGACAGGATCTGTTATCCCTTAGCTGCTGCAGATAAAACCTTTACAGTTTAGGATAAAATTTCATTTAAAAAAATGTAGCTGCTGAGAAATGAAAAAAAACATCACTACAGAAGACTGTGAAAAGAAGATTTCATCCCACAGAGAAGATTTCATGTATTTAAAAGATTTTCTATGTATGTGAGAGGAAATCTTTGCCTAAATGGAGGTTCTGTGATTTGGCTACCCATGACAAACTCTGTTCTCAGCTCGGATAGTAAAGCCACAGGAGAAATCAAACCATTTTCTCCCACTTTTTCCTGAAAAAGCTATCTAACATCCTCTGTGCGCCAATTTGTGTGCAGTCAGAGCTTTACAAGACCTTTGGCAGCTACTTTGATGCAGAAAAATGTCAAGCCTTCCCTACTGAATGCTATTGGAAGGAATCACAGAATTACACAGGAAAGTCTGGCAACCGCTACAAAAGCCAACCTCTTGCAGAGAAAAAAAAAATGCCATTCACATTCATTTTAAAGCCACTCAAGATCATGAATTTGGGTAGTGCAACATACACCTATAGCATTACAGGATCAAATCACCAAATAAGAGACCTCTTCTATCCATCAATGTGAATTACAGCTGACTACACTGGTTCAAATCTTTTATGTATTCATCTAAAGTAAACTTTATTAACACCAAAGTGTCTGTTGTGAGTAGGCCCAGATAACCTCTCTGCAAGATAACTAATCATGCACTCATGTTTCAGAAGTACACAGCTCAAAGCCAAACAGGGGACAGCAGCAATATAATTCAGCTAACTGCAAAGTATCAACTCCATAGAAGTCTAAAAACCCGCAGCCTGCTCCAGGGTCACCCTCTGCCCAGAGTCCTAGCAGGCATCTCCTGGGTTTCACTGACGTAGATCCCTCGGGTCCTCCTCGCAATGCAGCAGCAGTTCCAGCCTCTGCTGCTGGCAGATGGCTGTGTTCCACCCTGTCACTGGCAACTGCCAGGTCTGGCAGTCTTGGGCTGCACAGGTGATATTGCTGTGTCCGAATACCTTGGGGCTGAGGAAAGGTATTTAGTAATTTTCCACCCACATCAGTGCCTTGCTACTTGGAAATCCTAGGTCATGAACATTATACCTAACATCTCACGGTCCCTTCTCCCAAGGAACTAGCAATAGCATGAGAGGAAATGGGCTAAAGTTGGACTAGGGGATGTTTAGATCAGATATTAGGAAGAATTTATTTACTGAAAGATTGGTGAGGCATTGGAGAGGGCTTCCCAGGTGGGTGGTGGAGACACCATCCCTGGAGGTGTTCAAAAAACATGTAGATGTCATACTTTGGGGCAAGGTTTAGTGGTCATGGTAGTGTTGGGTTGCTGGTTGGTCTTTATGATCTTAGAAGTCTGTTCCAACCTTAATGATTTTATGATCTTGCAGACCATTTCATTCAGGACTTATGCCTGAGGAATCCACCACTGAAACACCTTCCTGCTTCTTCTTTGATGCATGTTAAGAAATAAAAAAGATTTTGTTTTTTCTCTGTTGTTCTGAACTAGGTGATTTAAGGTCTGTTCTTTGCCAGAAATTGCCTGATATAGGAAAGCAACATGATATTCTGCACTTCAACCACCTGTACAAACCAAGAACAGGAGAGCCCCATACTGCAAAACTGCTGTGGTAGAAACCATGCTGAGTTTTGGAGGCATAGAGAAGTTCGAGGTGGAAATCATACTGGTATTTCCACAAGGAGATAGACAGGACTATGGAACTACAAAGACAGAGTTAGTTTGCAGTAGTCTGAGAGATATTACTGAGCCTGAATATTTTAAGGACAATGAAATTTCATAAAAGGCAACTATAGTAAATTTAGTTTCTTACTCTTTCCAGGACTCACAGGAGTCAAGAAGAGGCAGCACGTCTCATACTAGTACCAAGAGCTGTAACAAGTAAAGCTGACTGATCTGCACAGCTTGAGAGAGGGTAACACAGCAAGGTGACACAATCCTGACTAACAGGAAGGTACAGGAGTTGCATTGACTAAGAAACTGTGTGACACCTGTGTTGTCAGTATTCATCCTCCCACTGCCACCAACACACACCCCCCCCGTCACTCACTCTGCTTGAGCCTCATCAGTTACCAGGGCCAAACTTTCAAACTAAGTTTTTATATGTAAGATGCTCAAATTCAGGTAGGTGGAAAGAGAAACATAGCATCAAATGGCATAAAAGCAAAAAGCAGCCCTCTTTGAAACATAGTATATGAACCCAATACATCATGTCCTGGTATGGAACACAACTTAATTCAAATACTCTGGTCTTGAAACTTGTGCAGCTTTTGCTGACTTCCTGAAGTAAGATGCATGTTTTACCTTGGGACAGAATTTGCACAGCTCATCTCTTCCTCACACATGCTTTCCTCTTCCATATTTTTACCTTTGGTTTATTCAGGAAATCTAGAGATCTCACTCTGTCCTCCTTTGGGCTAAGAAAACCTTTCAATTTATTCCCAGGTCTTCAGCTATCCAGATCCTTCCACTTCATTACACAGTAAGGATAAACATGACCCACAAATTATTACAGATGGGTGGCAAGCTAAACTGGAAGTGTTAACACAACAGCTGCAACAACTGTGTGTTGCAGTGGCTTAAAACAAACAAACAAAAGAAGGCGGACAAATATTTCACAGTAAATCTAGAGACAAGGAGTTTCCCTGCCAACAATGGTTGCAGGATTTCTATGGGATCAGTGACAGCTTTTGCTTCCTAGGAAACCACCTGCTTAATGCTAAGACCCGTTATGTGTCTCTGAGCCACACTTTTTCACAGAGCTCCTGGTGGAGCAGGGTGAAGAAAAAAAACATCCAAGTGAAGGTGGCAGAGATGACCAGAGGAATGGCAATGTACTACATAAAGAAAGGCTAGGGGCTGGGCTTCACATCAGGCTCTGATCTTGAGTGAGCTGATAGAGGCCAGTCTATTCCCATCTAACATATTTAATCTACACAAAGCTATGGCATCTTGGCTTTGTACCAGAAACAGTGTAGCCAGCAGGAGTAGGGAAGTGATTGTCTCCCTGTACTTGGCACTGGTGAGGCCACACCTCAACTACTGGGTTAAGCTTTGGACACCTCACTCTTAGAAAGACATGGACGTGCTGGAGCGGGTCCAGAGAAGGGCAACAAAGCTGGCGAAAGGTCTGAGGAATGAAGAGTGGCTGAGGGAAGTGGGGCTATTTACTGTGAAGGAGGCTCATGGGAGACCTTATCACTCTCTGCAGCCTCCTTTTCAGGTTACCTGAAGGTAAGGTCTCCTCTGAGCCTCCTTCTCTTCAGACTAAACAGCCCCAGAGACTGGCACCCACCTCTCTACAACTGAAAGGATGCTCTAGAGAGGTGGGTGCCGGCCTCTTCTCACAAGTAACAGGACAACGTTACTTGAAATGGCTCCAAGTTGCACCAGAGGAGGTTTAGGTTGGATGTGAGGAAAAATTTCTTCAGCGAAAGGGCTATCAAGCACTGGAACAGGCTGCCCAGCGAAGTGGTTGAATCATCATCCCTGGACATCTTTAAAAGTCATGTAGATATGGTGCTTAGGGACATGGTTTAGCAGTGGACTTGGTAGAGTTAGGTTAATGGTTAGACCTGATGATCTTAAAGGTCTTTTCCAACTTAAACATCTGTAGGATTCTTAAAATCAGGCTCTTAATTTATAAAAACTATAAAGTTCTGCTACAAACTAATAGTAGTGGTTGACCATTATTTCCACTCATGATTTTTAGCTCAACTCTGCACTAGAAACATTGTTTCAGGAAACTCCTGGTGTTACTCTCTCACAAAAATCTCCTGCCTCTCAATGATGATTCAGTACAAGAGCTACAAAGTTAGCTGGCTTTCCTTTCCTGCTTAAAAAATAGTTGTGCAACATCACACTGAGATCCAGCTTCAGAAACTAACAACCTCTGCACAGAAATTAATGTCTCAGTGCTGAAGATTTTCAGCTGCTTTTTTTTAGTGAGAAAATTTGAGACTGTGTTCTGATTTTAGCAAGCTTCTTCAAGCTTTTCCTCATTCATCTTCTCCACCTAACATATTTCCCTCCTCTCCCTCCCATCACATTTCCCACAGAAGTAAAAGCAAGATTACCCTTTGAACTTCAAAGCACCTTACAAATGTAACTTACTATTTACAGTAATGTTGACAGTAAGATCATTATTATCCATTTGTCTGATGAGATGTCCAACAGCTACTATGGAGAAGCTCCTTATGTGGTTTATCTTGCCAGGACATCGTAACAGCTTACACGAGCCCAGTGAAGCCTGAAAGCATGGATCTTCCCCATGTTTTCAGTGCCTGGTTAGAAAATATACTTACAACATTTTCTGGCTCTTACGGCCTGTCATCACAGAAAGGCACCACGCAGACTCTGCATCTGTCAAAGTCTGCAAATGAGCCACAGTCTACTGAGCAAAAATGTGTGGCAAACAAAGGCAGAAACTGCACTGAGATGTAAATCCACCCTCAGAAGTTCAGTCATGCCACCCAAGAACCAGAAACAAGTGATTGACAGGATGAGGATAAGACACACTGTCCACCTGCTCCTTCCTGGCTGAATGAAGCCATTACAATATGCAACAGATTAAGAAATAAAGAGTGGAAAGGGCTTTGTTGCTGTTCTTCAAGTGGCAGACCAGTATTAAGGTGTAGGGGGAAATACTAAACCTGCCTGAAGAGGTGGCATTGGTCTCCCCCAGTTATTACATTTGCACCGATGAACAACACGTGGAGCTCTGGCCACCGTCCTCCTGATTGCCCTGTGTAACTGCAAGTACACACGTGGCCTTTCCACTTCCCTCTCTCCAGCATAAAGGAATTACCTTCTGGTGGTGGGAGCGGATCACAAGAGCTAAACTTTCAGATCAGAACAAGAGACAAGGCATTACCTCTCTCAAAATTATACCTTGTATGCTGCACAAATAACCTACCAAATAAACTGGCTATAAGTTGTTCTACTCTGCTGATGTTTTAGGAACTCTAAGCACTTCTGGATGGATCCATTATTCAAACTACATGGACCAGCACTGTCCATGTCACTGTGATGTACCAAAATTGTGATGTTCTGTGATTTCAGTAATGTAGGTCTGTTAATGATAAGATCAGATTTCTCTAAAGACAGGGTGGCAGCAAAATGGGATGGCCTCCTGCCCTGGCAATAAAATGGTGCTAACCACGGAGGAGTGAGTACTAGTGCTTCAAGAGCTCAAAGCACAGAGACTTTACTCCTCCAGAGCAGGGTCAGGTTGGTTCTTGGTGTTTTTTTTTTGTTTGGTTTTCCCCTCAGCATTTCTCCTAGACAAAGGAGGTTGCAAAACAACATGGGGAAAAGTCTAGAGAGGACAAAAATTGCCAGCACAGGTGGATGCTCCTGTGCATCCTGACTTGCATTTGTTGCACTGTGAAATGACTCCCCGTGTCCAGTCCCTCTCCAACCATTTATAAACCACCCCAGTGTAAACAGTGGGAAGACTGCTGGCATATACAGCAATGAGCACAAATACCCAAGTAAATTTTCCAGGTTCCAGGTACCACATCGCTACTTCATCACAGGCTGACACTTGGATGGACTAGTTAACTTGCCGTTCATTTTACCATGCTCAAGCCAGAACTAAACATCCCCTAGGAAAGTCTTTCCCAGGCAAAGTTTCCAGCTAAGTCAGTCTCCTGAAATCTCAGATTAACAGATTGTAGGATTGTCTGTGGATTCCCACCTCACCTATTTTAAGCAGGTTCCATCCTCAGCTACCTGCAGCATAAAAGGGAAACAGATTGCTGTTTATTTGCTCATCTGTTATGTTTTCTCAAAACTATTTTTTGCACTAAGTAAAAATTCATGCCCTCTATGTCAAAGAGAAGTGTATGAGGAATTGCAATTTGCTCCAGACCTGCTATTCTTGAATTAGATGTATTTTTGTGCCGTTTAGATTCTTTGAATTTATTTTCTTTTAGGGTCAGTTTTTCATATGCAGAGGAGCATACATTAAAGCCTGACAGACCACAGTTTTTACATAGGGAAAATAAATTGGGTATTTCCTTGCTGAATGAAAGATATATGTAAACACAGAGCTACAAAATGAGCAGATGGTAGAACCGTCCACTTTGTCCCACCAACACAAGGGGCCTGGCCCACGTAAACTTGGTGCAAAAAATTCTTAGCAGGGTGTTAGCAGGACCGAGGACACTGAACCATTTACTTCTGGGGGTGAACCTACATTGCCAAACACTCAAAAGCTCAGATCCACTACAAGTATGTTTCCCATGGCTTCTTCACCACCACCACCTTCGGAGAATCACCTCCCCCTTTATTTTGCCCTTAATTTCAGATAAGGGTAAGAGGGACCTTTGAAAACTCCTGACTGAGAAGAAGAGCTATCAGACATTGTGTTAGACCAGGCATATGATCTTCAAGCCTCCTTAGAGTTAGTGACTTATGCCAGAGACCCACCAAAACCACCAACAGCCATCTGGATTCTGAAAACCCAAGCCCACATCTCAAGACTGACCACAGCAGTGCTGGACAACTTTGCCACCAGGTGTACTGTAGTCACAGCGAGGCATTCTACTCCACCAGAATTTTCTTTCCAAAGGTAACAACCTTTCCCAAAGAAGCTACCAGACACATTCCCACCAAGATGTCCAACCTTCCACACAGGCAGGTTTACACTGTTGTTTTCTTTCCTCCTTACACTGTTTGAATACTTGGCTGCTATTCAGATTTACAGCAGACTAACTTTATTAACACTGAGACAATCCTTGGAACAAAGTGAGATTAAATACATGGTAGAGACTCCTGCAGAAACATTTGTCTTTTAGCAGGCTGTGTTCCAAACTCTGTGTGCCAATCTCCTATGCAGTTTTACCAGAGCACAGAAATTTTAACTGCAGTTTATTTTAGTTCTATCCCTTTTCCTATAGAAAAAGGAAGCCTTCTAGCATGTATTTTGCAAACAGAGAATTTTGTTGGAGGGGAGGGGAAAGAAGAAAAAAGATGAGTTTTGAAACTTACAGTTCAGACAAAACATTCTGATCTAATTTAATTCCTTTCATAAATGGAAAGAAAGCCAATTTAAAAGTTTAGTAGATAGACAGCACTGTCATCTTCTGCTTAAGAGGAAATTAAGGAGTGGTAATGAAATGGAAGGTTGACTCTGAAAATGCAGAACAGAGTAGAAATGTCTCAGGGTACTACAGTTAGTTATATCATGCAATACCTGGAAAGCTCTGTCCCTATGCTGACCTACACCCAGACAGTTCTAAAGGTGAGAACCACTATGAGATAGCTGGGTTTAAAAATTCTGTTTTCTTGTATTCTACATGATTCTACTTCTAGTGATTTGGGGGAGGCTGTTGTTGTGATGGTGTTTTTGTTTTGGGTTTTGTTTGTTTGTTTGTTTTGGGTTTGGGGGGAGGTGGTTGTTTGGTTTGGTGTTGGTGAGGGTGTTTTTTTGGTAGTTTTTCTTTAATCAAGAGTCCAAACATTACTGCAGCCTGTTCCATAATAAAGAATGAACCCTTCACTCACCAAATTACCGCATTCCTTCTGAAAAAGGTATCAAAAAAGTTGTGAAAGCACATATTTTGGGAAAGAGGATGCCATAAAGAAAAATTTTAAGTGTAGATCAATATAGTTCAATGAAATATGAAAATGGTCATTTAAACTCTGCAATTCATATTGCTAGCCTTAATGGCATGCATTATACACAAATTCTTGCTGCTAACTTGGTTTCTTGCCAGCTTCTTTTCAGGAGAAGATGATGTGTGTATACCAGCATGTAAATACAAACAGGTTAAGAAGAGAAGTCACAAAATATTGAAGGAAACATGTTGACTGCACCCATCAAACCAGACCATAAACAAGAACAACCACTGTTATTGCAAAACTTCTTCAGTATGTATTTAACTGAAGGACCTGGAAATCATATATTTTTCATCTGTTACACAGAAAGTGTGATTTATAAGCAGCAGTAGTACATGCATGTGGTTTCTTAGTAGGTTAAAACCTGAAAAATTAATAGTTTACACACATTTGTCAGGTTCTTATTTTGGGTTAAAAATTGGAAGGCACACAGAATGAGAATTGGATAGTGGCATTTCTACTTCTAGGGCTCCCCATTGCCCCTGAAGTCTACTAATAGACAAACCTTAGGTAATTTGTTGGTGCCAAGAGACACAGATTACTGTTTCCTAAATGAAAGTAGGCTGGAAAATATCAAGTGATCATATATTTCTAATACTTTAAAATACTCAATTCTCATTCACAGTTAAGTAGAAACCAAAGGCAAGATAATAATTAGCAAGTACTGTACTCTTTCCTTGCCTCTCTATGCCACTTTTTCAGATAAGAGGTTATAGCATGAGACAGTTGATATCACAGCCCTAGTACCTATTTCTCTTCCTTTTTTCACATGAAGTAAATATAAAAGAATGCTCTTGATGAATCAATCTGTAAATTCTCTTTCATATTCAGCTTTTTCATTTTCCATACACAGAACTTTAGTTTTACTTCTGACAAGTGATAAGGGGCTTATTTCCATTCTAAGTAACAAAGCCTCTGCCAGTATAGATAGATATAATACAGGTTTTACTACCTGTTACAGCAGCTCGTATCAGCTAACGGTCTACCTGCATAAATGAAAAAATATTCCCTACCACAAACTTGATAATAAATATCTTTATACTTTTTTTAAAAGTTTTTGTCCTAAACATTAATGTTAATGAACATTAAATTGCATTTTATGACAGTTGGGTGATGCAGAACAGATGTTGAGCTAAAATTTCATTTGCCAAATGTCAGCTCAGAAGACATGTAAAACTGGAGTTGTTAGTAACCAAACTACATGGTGAAAACAATGGAAAAAAATGTCAACTACATTAGCGCCTGCCAAGTATTTTTCAGGGACTTCAGATGGAAATTCTGCCTTAATGAAGATTCCAGAAAATAACATTCAGTTTTAGGATCTCCAATTGGTTACCAGGATGAGCATGTTCTTTTCTGGATATCTTTCTGACCTGGAGCTGACTGATTAGCCGATGCTAATCAAGAGCCTGCACTTAGCATGCTTTTGTCCTGCAGGTTTTCCTCTGCCCACTCAGTAAGCATTTGTTGGGACCTCTGGCTGGACAGGTAGGCTCAGGGGCGGAGAATACCTGTCACTGCCCTCCATGATCCATGTCAGTCAGAAAAAAAAAAACAATCAACCAGCCAACCAAAACAGCAGTAGGTCTGTAAGGATATTCAAAATTTATCAGTTGACAAAGTCCATCCACTGACCAACAGGTTTATTTTTCCTTGCTGTGCAAGGTATACATGATAACCCTTTAGAAATACAATGCAACTTAACACAGCCACTGAAAGTCTGTCTTGTATCTGGGCCATGTTTTCCTTTTCCTAATTAAAGTCACTATTTCTAATTATACCTCCCATGTGCTACCCTAATTTCTGTCCTTCCATAATATTTTTTCAAGTGTCTGGAAAGTCTTCTGTCTCCTTCTTTCCACACTTGTCATTTATCCACACTTCTGTAATCTATCCATAGAAATCAACATGTTAAAAGACTCCTGGATTGAGTTTCTTGCTTTTCTCCATACTCCTTCCAATTTTTCAATGTCTTTCCAATAGCTGAATGATCAGCAGATGCTGTAGGCCACAAATAGTTTCACAAGCCAGTCTGCCTACATGGACTACAGCTTTTTGGGACTAAAGCATAACAATCAGCTGTGTTTCTGACATTTCTTTATATGAATTGAGCCAATTAGGGCAGCAATACTATGTAAAAGACACCATGTACAGTCCATGGAACAAATGCATGAGATGAAGAGTAATGCAAACCTCTTTTACTGAGGTTATTTTGTGCAAAATCCCAATCCATCTAATTAGTAATAATATTTAATGATCCCCTCTAAAGAGTTTATGAAGTTCAGTTTACACTCGGATGCCTGCTTGCTCCTACTTTACCAGTATAAGTCAATACTCATGGGTGCACAAACAGTATCACAAGTTGAGAGAGAACCAAAAAGCAAGTAAATGAAAAATTTGCAGAAGGAAATCTTTTTCAAGCACCAATCCCATACATGAACTGATTAACAGCTGCCAAGTGATAGAAGGCAACTAAACATAGACAACCTTTTCTTAAAAAGATACTATGTCTAGGAGCTGCAGAGGTATTATAAACATATCCTTTCTGTCCACAGGGACGAGTGTCTTCAATACCACCATGCTTCTCCTACGAACATTTCATATGGATTACAGTCATTTCTCCTCTGTTTGGTGCACTCCTAATGTAACTAAGTTTGCACACAAGACAGTTAGAAAGCAAGGCTCTTTTTCCTCCATGAGCTTTTACATTCTGGAATACAAATATATTAAAATACCAAGGTTTTGGAAAAAGCCTGTTTCCTTCTGCTTAGCAACACTTGCTCTGAGGCAGGGGAAACTAGGGGAGGAATTCAATTTATACTTTTTCAAATTTCTGGAGGAAAAGCTAAGTAAATAAAAAATTGAAGACAAAAGTTTTCTCAACCAGTAAAAACTCCGTGATGGCAGAAGTAGCTGCAAGCAGTGATATCTCCCATGTGCCATAAAAATGATCTGTTTTTCTGTTTCCAGCTGGAGAGACAGAGAGAACTGCTATAATGCTAAAGAAGTAGAGAGATCAGATCGTGAACATTTGATTTTTAATGCAGGTAAAGAAGTCTTTTGAAACTGTTGCTTAAACACCTTCAGCATTTATGTTGGGGGGCCAATTTATTCTTTTTTACCATTAAACTACATATTGCCAAAAAACCCCCAACAGAACCCACACTGTTTGCCATAGAAAAACCTTGTATAAATTAACACATTCAACAAGTTTAAACTTAAGTTACTAAAGAGCCTTCTTTTCCATCAGAAAACTGAACAAAATCATCAAGTCCATTGAGGTTTACAGTTAGTGTTTCCTTTACTGTTATCACGGAAGTCAAATCATTTGCCAGAAAGCTCTCCCTAATCCCTCTACCTGCTTGAGGTACATATAGCACTCAAGTTTCCTCCTTGCACCCTCCCTAGGTATTTGAGGATGGTCAAGCCTCATAACAACGTGAAAAAGTTGCACTATATATTTCAGAAGCATGCACAGTAACAACCCTTTCTGCAGAGCTGCAATATATACGTTTTGTTACCATGCATTGGAAGCCCACACAACCAACAAGGTGAAGCACAAGCCCGATTACGTGTTGCTTCTACATTGTTCATTGTCATTGCCCAATACCGGAACATTCTTTTCTGCAGCTTTTGTAAATATTAACTGTGGACAAACCAAGAACTGTAACAATTTATGCTCAAGGAGCAACTTGAACATTCAATCCACAATGGTTAAAAGTCAAAACAATCAACCCACTTCTCCCATTTTCAGAGAAAATTACTTTTCATAAGCTTCTGAGGTGTGGTGCTACTGAAAGCAGGCAGAACACACACATTCAGGACCAGACCTACCATCTCGTTTCACAGAAGAGCTCATGAGAGCCTTCCAAAATAAAAGCATTGGGACACAGCTGTTCTGCAAACCAAATCTTTCGTGTACAATCACAGGGTTTAGAATATTTTTTTTTATCTATTCAACAGCAGAAACATACAAAGCAGAACGCAATTACAAACCTCTGCACGAGCAAGAAATAGATAATGAAGGTTTCACCCACCTGGGATCTTTCTGAATGCTATCAATGGAAGGTGACCTAGCCAAGGTCCCTTCGGGTGGGATGGCTGGCCCAGATTTGCTGTATGGTGATTCAACGGAAGGACAATACTGCAGCTGTCGGTAGGGGTCTGCGTAAGTGGCGGCCGGGCCGGCCGCATAGCTGGCCCTCTGGAAGGTCGCTGCTGCGCTCTGCGTGCCGTGCTGGCTGCCTGTGCGCTGTAAGGGTACGGAGTCGACACCAGGGGAAGATGGGGCTACGACAGGAAAGTAGGGACAAAGTAAAAAATTGAGGACCTGTTCACAGAAATGGTTAACCAGGTCTAGGCAGAGGGAAATAAAAACATAACGAAAAACCAACCAAAAAAAACCACACACATGTAAAACAGGGGTGCAAAAAGAATGAGAAAACAAACAAACAACATCGTCATTTTCAAAACCATTGGAGTCAATAACCGTCAAACGAATTTCTAAACGACATGCCACTCCTGGACTAGAAGACCTTTCCTGCAGTTAAGCAGTGCTTTTCACTTGGGGTTTTAACTGCCCTAACCTGGAATGAAAAATGTGCAGAAGCAGCACGGGGACAGTTGAGCTAAGATTCACAACCACCACCAGGTGAGGTCTTTGCAGGTCCTTACAGGGGTGGGAGTCAGTCAGATCCACCAGCAGAAGGAGGGTCAAATCAAGCTCAGGGGTCCAAATTGAGACAGATGGCTCTATGGCAGAAGAAACAGCCACAGCCACCCCAAATTTGTATTCCTGCTATCCATAAAGCAGGTAAACCCAGACACCTGCTACTGAAAGCTGCTGCGTGCACTGCATTAGCCCATATTCTGCATGTTTCACTTTAAGATGTAGGGGACTGCTACTGCTAACTCAGCCTAAAAAAGAGCTAAGCACAAGGTGATCACATAGATGCCTTAACACACGCCAGAAATGGCTGCACTCACACACCACAGCTCAAGATTAATGCATTAGCAGTTTTGAGTGGCTTCACCAATAGGTCTGAACTGACTTAATGCTTTTGTGACTCAAAAATCTTATTCATCTGTGTTGTAGCCCATTACCTTCCTGTTAAAGCACTGTGTACTGGAGATCCAGTCTGCTGCATGATTCCTATTAAACCTGCAGCATTGCTGAACCAAAGCCCAGTTAACAGCAAACGGATTATCCCTGTAAGTGCCAGAGGATCAACACCCCCATTACCTCTGTCCTGGAAACAAATACAAATTAAATGCTGGCTCTGCACAAGAGGAAATACAGACTGTTTGAAGTGGCATCTGAACTCTTGGTGGTTTCCATTTCCCTCTGTCCCAAGACAGCAAGGTACTTTTGCCAACAGGAGTGGGCCCAGGTCCAGGACTATTTTTCAGCTGGGTCAAACTCACTTCAGGCAAAAGTGCATATTTAAAAGACAGGTTTTCATAATAGATTTTCCAATCATTTCTCATTAACGTGCACATTTACATTTCAATAAAATAAATATTTACTATATTATAGGTCCATGAGTGAGACTTTAAGGATTTTATTTCAAAGTGTTAGCAAATTAAATACAATAAGCTTTAAATGCAATTCTGACTTAGTACTTGTCGAAGTTATGACAAACGAGAATTTTAGATTTGTATCAAATTTCTGCCTTATTTTGGATTTTTTCTTATGGCTCTGAAGTATATAATTTTACAGTAACAAGTATCATAGCTTTCTTAGAAACATAGATAAATGTGATTACTGACTTATCTATTGCCCCATCATTGGGACTGTTCAAGGTGAGACTGGAAAGGCCTTTGAGGAACCTGATCTAGTGGAAGATGCACCTGCCCACAGCAGGACTGCTGGCCTACATGATATTTAAAGGTCCCTCCTAACCCAAACCAGTCTATGATTCTATTTAATTAAATATATAACAACATTTTAAAAGGATTACTTTTAATTGCTAGCATACATTTACTTAAGAAATTAATACTAAGACACATACAGACTTTTTCATAAAATGCAGTAACAGTATTAGCATATGAAACATCACATGCACAAATCATGTCAAATTCAGTGTTAGGAAGACACAAGTAATACATCACATTTCAAAAGAAAATACACACAGTTTAAAATAAGAATCTGGTGCCTTGTGAAAATGAGTAAAAATCCAAGTTAGAGAAAACACTGGAAATATTTTCAAGTGAAAAAGTAAAAATGCAATTGTATAATGACACAGAGTAGTCCAGAGTCCTGTCACCCTGCAGAATTCACTGCTAGCTTTGACATGTTACGTGGGGATTGGGGAAAACCCCACAACACTTAATACTGCTGGAAACAGGAGCTTTATTGTAATGTAGATTGCTTTGCAAAATATTCCACTGTGTTTCCCTTCCTCTGCTTTGCAAGACATTGCAATGGAAATCATGTTTGATTTTAAACTCTTTGTAAACTTTTCTATTTTCTCTTTTGCCCTGTTATCAAAATAGGTATTTATATGAACCGAAATTAGGCGCACTTTAACACCTACATGCTGTTTGAGTCACCCTGATTCATTTCTCAAATTATCTTCCTAGCAGACTTATTTCCTTTTTAATTTTATCACAATGAACACAGAAGTGCTGTAGTCAGAATGAGAGAATAAGACAAATTTATGACTTTGTTAAAAATTCACAAACAAGCTTGTTTGGCCAGTGTTACTCAGATCAACTGAAAGAAAACAAAACAAAACAAAACAAAAACCCAAACACAAACAAAAAAAAATCCCAAACAATTAACATCTATAACTTCTACATTCAACTGGACTACAGCCACTTTCACAGACCACAAAAGGGTTAAGCTTTAGCAGACATTTCTACATTAATAATTTCATGTAAAACTGAAGCAAAGCCATCTCCCACCAACATGTTACCTTTGCTTAAACAAATCCTTCTGGCAGCCAGGCTTACCAGCTGAAGTGTGGCTCTTTAGGCTATGGCAAACTATCTGTTGAGATCTCCCTTCTCTGTAGCTATTAAAACAGCAGAACTATAGTGATAATATCCATTAAAAGAAATAAATTCAGCAGCCCTTTTGCCTTAGCCACCAGCAGTGAGTTCTGGGGTATCCAGAAGGCACACATTTGGAGTGGGCCAGAAAGCATTCAAAGCTACCTTTGCAGATGCTCATGCAACCTTTTAAGGTCTGTTCAGATTGAAGACACTTAGCCCTAACTTCTGCATTTGACTCTCCTCTCAAATCCAAGCCAGCTGTACTTTGACCAGAGTCAGCACAGCACGGATAAGACACAATACTGCTTTGACACGGGTCAGGGGTTTGCCCCAGCAGAGGAAGAGAGGGGCTGGAAGGAGTGGTAACAGAAGTGTTGTTTCTGGAAAAATGGGCTGCTTTGCCCTCTCCCAGAACCAGCCACCAGCCTTCCTTGCATCTGGCCCGGCTGAAGCAGGATCATGGCCAAGTCACGTTGTTGCCCTCGGTCTATGGTAGACTCTATTCTGCCCCTGCATAGAGGTAAAACCAAAAGTCATAACCAGACTGTGAAGAACCAGGTCTAGTTTTGTGGATGCCTTGACACCTCCTTGATTTAACAAGAAGCTTGGAGGCAAAGGTGTCCACAAAACTAGACCTGCTTCTGGTCTTCAGAAGTCCCCAAACTGACACAGAGATCAAGATTAAAACCAGAGAAATAAAAGGCATCAAAATGTTACTTATCCTCTGTCTTACTTTACCCAAGTAACCACTATAAAAGCCATTGTTTTTAATAGAGACTGTTGCCCCTACTTTTTAAAAAATTACATGGAAATTCAGTGGCTGGTGTCAGGTAAGTAAGTCTCTGAAGTTCTGCTCTGGCCCTTTTGCACTGGTCAGCCTACCTGCAGCTCCTTCCCAGGACTGCTCAGCACCATGGCCTTGCAGAGGCACCGGAAGCGGGCAACTGGCACCTCAGCACCCCTTCTGAGTGCCCCACCCCACGAACACCAGAGGGGCTTCTATGGAGCACCACCTGCAACGCTGAAGCTGGCTCACACTGATGGTGGGGTCACAGCATCCACTCTCTGCAGCAGGCAGCAGATACCAGGATAGCAAATAACATGCTCAGTAGTAGGCCAATAAATCTCTGTACATTCATGAAATTTTAAACTTCAATGTAAGAACTGTGCTTGAAAAGGACAATTTTAATTTTGGGTTGAGAAAATGGTTTCATTAAGAATTTCCAAAGTGAGCATTTCACACTGTGCAAGTCAAGAACTGCCATCTCAGTGAAGAGATTGCAGTTTGGCACATGAAGAGTTACGATCTTGTTTTAACTTGGCATATTGTTAATACTTTAAAAATATTATATCCTCTCAACCCTCCTCTGCTGCAGAACCAAAATCACATCCCCAGAAAACAGTGACTTGGGTACCACACAGACATTTAAAACCTTCTTAGAAATCTTTGTCAAAGAGAAGGAAAAGCCCCCTTTAACTATAATGAAAACCCTCCAAAGACCTGATATATACCTTGATTACGATTCTCTTGATTCCAGAAATAGGATGCAGAAAGGCCAGTCTTTCTATGACTTTTACACAGTATTAACAAAGATAGAGCGACTTTTATAGCAACACTGAAAATTTAGATATATCACTTAATATGCTCTCAGGCTCATAATGAGATCCTCAACTTAAAACTTCATTTTCAGATGTTGTATCATCTTTTCAAACCTGGGACATCTCTAGAAATAATGAACAAAACCCCAAAAGCAAGAACATGTCTATCTAGGCAGGGATGCTACTGCACCATAGATAAGTATCTTAGGGAGACCAAATTCACAGAAGAACTGCTGAAAAGTTCATACTTTCTAGACGGCAGAGGGCATTTTGCCCCATTAAAATATGTAGGAACAGACCTTCAGGAAGGATAAACTCATTTATGAGACTTAACTTGTAACACCTTCTTGCTGAAAATCACTTGGCTGATGCTGCTGTTTGATTTGTGGATTTTACCTTGTAAAATTTTCCTCTTATTATTCTACATTAGACATTCAGTTCCTGTGTTAACCTTCTCCTTATGCCTTTCATACAAATTTCACAATTCTTTGCTTTTTTCTCCCCCCTTTCTTTCTTCACTGATTTGCACCTATAGTTGATCCTTACTCTCATGTAGAAAGCTGATAATTGGATCCCAGTAAGATGTCCTTTCAGTGCAAGTTATGTCCACCACCTCTTTGTGAGTTCATAAATTAAATGAATACAGTGCATTCTATTAGTAGTAAATATATAGGAAGATTTATAAAAGAGATACCTTCCCCATCTAATACACCATAAAATTAACACAGTGCATTCTGTTAGCTGGGAAACAGAATTCATCAGGTTTGGGGGATACAAACACTTTTTGCCTCTATAGGTTAAATGAGTGTTTTACAGCATGCACTAGCGTTTTTGCAGTAGAGGTTTAACAAAATAGACTGTCATCAAGCTAGGAGCAAATCAGCAGTCCAAAGTAACAAGCACAAGCAGTCATTTAACACTGTTCAAGACATATATGATAATATACATATATAAAAATACTAATAAATTTGCTTAGCAGTTACTTGTAGCAACACTTTTCCAGGCTGGAAGTGTAAGATTTTAGAAAAATCATTGAGAGAACCTGAAAATATTTACTGAAGAAGGGTAAAAAAACCCTCTAATTGATGTTAGCAACTACCGCTATGGTAGTTAAGATTTTATGAAGGCACCATCATATCCTCTGTCTGAAGTCCGCATGCACAAGGAATTTCCTGCTTTAAACATGCAAACAGAGAGCAGAACAACGATAATAAAAACAAAAGGATTTAAAGAAAAAAGGCTCCAATTTAGGTTTATTATATGCAAATATCAACACCACAGAAGCCCTGTGTGGCCTGGCAGCTTTGCTATATAACTTCTTGTAGTCAAAACAGGAAAAACAGTCACAACTACTGCAACTGTCTGTTCCTTGTTTCCCATTTTTTCCTTCCTCTCTTCTCTGCATTCTCTATTTTGTCCTATTTAGTTGCTGATCCTCCAGTCAAAACTCCGGTCTCCAAATTCTCAGCCAAAGAAATAAAAAGAACCTGTAAGCCAGTCTTCTCTTACATCCTTACAAGATGGGCTCTTCTTCATCCAGCCAGCTTTGCCTTTCAATGCATCAACTTTTTAGGGCTTCCAGGATTGCACCAAACTTCACATAGTCAATTGGAAAAGCCTCTTTTGCTCTATTATTCTCTCCTGTCAGGTATTTCTAGTTATGCTTCAAAGACTCAGCTAGCTTTGTTCCCCCTAATTCTTTCTTCTGGTTCCAGCTTTCTCCAGATGCTCCTATTTTTTGTACACTGGGGGATATACAACCTTCTTCCCTCCAGTCAGCTCCACCATGCTCAGCTCAGCACCTTCAGCAGCTGGGCATGGCAAACAGCCAGTCTCTGTGCTGCACCACGTGTGTCTTTTTAAGGGACGTTACATGCTGTACAGGGGAGATGCAAGCAAACAAAAGGAAGAGATACTGAACAGCATGGTACTTAGCAAAAATATCCCTTTTCCACCCACAAACATGTTTGTTAGTCACAATTTCCTCACATACTAGCTATACCTGGCTCTCACGCCTACTTGTAATTAGTGTCTACATGCTGTTAGAAGCACATATTCCATAATCTTTTTATCATCAGATGCTTCCAGAACATGGTAAGGAGGAAGACTTTTTACCAAGACAATGTCCACGTCTCTTCCAGATGGTATCACAGGAAATTTACATTGTTCATTCTTTCCCATTGCATCTTCAAAGCCAGAGGTGGCTGGTTAGCCTTTTATCACTTCCATGGGAAATACTCAGTGTGTCTCTGAATTAGTTAACAGGTCCATCCCCACTGCTGGCAGCTGCAGAGTACTTAGCCTAATGAAGATCATAAACATACTCAAAAGGGACTGCACACCCCAGCAATGAATTATTACCCATTTGCTATCTGAGTCTTCCAAAAATAATGAAGTCATCTCCTGACTATTACTGTATTTACATGCCACTGTTTTGTGGAAGATCAACTCCTTGCTTCACAGAAACCAACATCACTTGTGCTTTACATACTGTCACGCTCAGTAAATCCACTTTTAATGCAAAACTCACAGTCTTTGAAGACTGAAGAACTGAAGTTGCTGCTGCGCTGATGTACCCTTTCATTTCCATTTTCTAAGAGTGTTCTTTAGATCTGACACTGATTCTTACAACGAGGCCAAATGTCCCTTGGCTTAGGAACTGATGTTTTCCCATAATGCAGAAAGAACCAGCAGAAGGCAACACTGCTTCCTCCATTTCTGAGCTATTCCTCTCTTTATAGAAGAGTTGGCACCTGATCATTTTGAAGGCTCCTTTTGTCTACATTGTTCCACTTCAGTTTGCACATTCTCACATTCTCTGTGTCTTAGCTTCCTTTGCATGCTTATTTCTTTTGTTTGAAATACATACCTTTTTTCCCTTTCTGTTGAACAGTTTCACTGGGGGAAGACATATAACTGCCATTGCCTAACCCTTAGCAAACGGAATAATTTTCTTACCAATTTTGACTTGACGTTTCTTTACTCATAATGATTTCATTTGTGGGTTCAAGCAAGTGATTGGCTGACATAAATCTGAAATCAACCAGTTCCATTAGCATTAGCAGTGGAAGCAAATACATACCTTATTCATAAAGTAAACTATAAGGATTTTTGTACCTCTAAAGCACATTTAATGAAGAAATAGGTAGCAATGGTGAGAGCTGGTATCTTAGACATTTGTATTTCAGTTCAACAGATATGGTGCCTGAGATGAATGAGTCCAAATCAAAGTTTATTTGCATCTCTGCTTGAACACAGCCTCTTCCATTGCCAAGTTAGTTACAAGGCTTTGCTGCTGTGCCCAAACATCACATCCCCACATCCACAATCTTCTCAAATTCTACATCCTTCCTTCCACTCATCCTCCACCCCCAAGTTCCAGAGTTGTGGGGTGTCCAGTACATGGTACTACAGCCTGTATCTCAAAATGTAGCTAAAGCATCATTTGAAATCTGTGTAGGGGACACGAGGGTTTTATGCACATCTTCTGATTCCTCAAGAAACTACATATTTTCAATTATTTCAGATTCCCAATCCTCTGATTCACGGCAGGAGTGATTTCCTACCTTCTTTACAATCAAAAAGGGCAGAATTCATGTCTTTCAAGTATTTGATATTGAAAAAAAATATAATATTCCTTTCCACCTCCAGGAACTGACTGCATTTTCAATCTGCCAGATTTTAATCTCTCCTAATATACACAATATACACAGCTTCCATTCTTAGACTCAGCTTCCAGCATGTTTCAGTGATGCTGCTCTGCACAAAAAAAGTGTCCACATGATGTGATAACCAGATGCAACTTTGGCTGCTAAAGGTGTTATGCCAAGATCTTTTCTCAGATTGTCTTGTCTCAAGTTGGGGAGAACAGGCAGTTGAACTAATTTGTTATATGAGCATTTGAACAGAGAAAGTAACTGCTAAGGCCTTTAAAGCAACTGCCCTTTCAGAATCTGAGATACTAAAATTCACCATGCCAGTTTCCTGTCTGGAGATAAAATTCAGCCCTGAGCAACAGCACTGTACAGGACATACACAGCACTTCCCTCCTCTTCATAGTACTACGTGGTTTCACACCAGGACATAGTGACCATAATTACAAACCCTGGTCACAGCAAAACCACACAGACCATACCTACTACACACAGACTAGACTATTGCAACTAAATTTATGTTTTCACTCCCAATTCACCTTCCCTTGAAATCCCTCTAGTTAAGTTTCCTGTCTAGCTGGCCAACATACAACAAATGAACAAAAGTCAGAATTATTATTAAAAGATGTACAAATATTATGAGACAATAACAGATGAAGAGCCTGTACTGCATTGTGCTACAGCCATCAAGCACATGGACATCTTTCCTTTCCGATTTTGATTTCTCCCTATTTAGTACACTATAACCCTGAATAATAAAACGGCTACTAACTGTTATTTTTTAGAACACCTCACTGAGCTTCTTCTATTTGAATTAATAGTTTCAACTCTGGGGTAAAAAGTTCTTTTACTATTAAGTTAACATTTGTATTACAGCGTCACACCACGTGATACATACACCTTAAATGTTAACCTAGCATCTGCAAACGATGGTTTGAAAGTTGCTGGACCCATTATAGTAAAAACTAACATCTTTGACTCCAGCCTATACTCCAACCGTATATGTAAACTACTCAAGTTATGATAGAGGAAGAGACTACTTCTAAAAGTAGATAGTCTTATGTAAAAAACCAAACAAATAAAGAGATAACAGCTGGAGTTCAAAAAAAAAAAAAAAAATGTAATGGTCTGGTGATTTTTTAAAGAGTGCCTTTAAATATAATGCTGCAGGAAGAATGGTCCTCTAACAAGAGAATCAGTTGCCTTGAAGACATTACTGGGTAGTTATCTCAGATGCAGCCCTTTGGTTTTGTTCAGCAAAGATTTACAAGGAGATATATGAAAGCTGTTTGAATTGCTTCTTATTTCATCAGTGACAACCTTGTATTTCTACACAACACTGAAGTAAATGAAAAAGAATGGACATAGTCCTGCATCACTTAAGTCTAATGTGACCAGGCTTTAACCTGAGACTACACCTGTACAGTAAACAGATGATAAATACACAGCCAGTTTCTGGCATAGAGTAAACTATGTGCTTTCTCAATAGTGGCAGAAGAAATTTACGTATGTACTTCCCTGACCAAGTTTTTATAATCACTGCTCTTCATCAACAGGTGGCAAAAGTCAAGGGACATCTGAGAAGCGTTCAGACATGCTCTAAGTCATTCTATTAGAAAAGGAGAAGAGAAGAATTAGAAAATATATAGGAGAAACCACGAGCATTGGAAATATCCCTTTCATGGGACAGAGGAAGGAGTCTGTGGATGCTGGCCATTTTAAAAGGTTTCTATTCTAACCAACCGTGAAATCTGGACTGTCTACAGACGGGCACAATTCCTCTATGGAACCCACCTATACTTTGAAGCTATGACTATTCCATTTGAAATAATGCTTCTCCACCATAAGGGGGATATTGCTTACAAACGACAAAGGTGGTTCTGCAGGGCTTTCACCTCCTGCCAGTTCCCTCCCTCTCTCATTATTCTTGTCCACAGCTCTACACCAAAAACTGGATACCACCAAAGTGGAAAACGATGTATGTTTTTATTACATTCCTGCCAAATTTTAATAGGAAATAAATAATTAAAAAAAAATAAAATCTATTTCATAGAAGATGCCACTGTACCTGGAAAAAGAATCACCGAAAATCACATACACAAGACTATACCACAGATAAGGCCATACCAGACTGGGTCTGTTGAATGAAATGGATCATAACTTGGAATTGCTTTGGGGTGATTTGTTATTCACTATGCAGATCACTAAGGTATTTTGTGCTCAATTTACTTTGTACTGTAGATTTGTTCCCCAATTGTTTCCTGTAATTCCCTCTCCCAAAGCCATGTTATCAAGTGGATGTCAGTTAGGAATACAGGTCTATTATCACAACGTTACCAAACTAATAGAGATGCAGTGGTAAAATAACTTTTCTTTTTAATTTCCCTGAAAACACTACATCCTATAGCCACAACTCCATGCTGTTTGATTTACCAAAATGATTCTCAATTAATCTGCAGCTGTGGCATCACAGCGTGTCCCTGTGCTGCACATCAGTTTGTGACAAAAAAAAACAAACAAACCTGTCCCTCTACCAGAAAAAATAAAACGACAACTTAAGCAGAAAGAAGTGATGTTTGGTATTTATAACCTAACTACTGCACTTTAAAACTGAGCAAAAACTAAGTAAAAATTTGAGCAGTATCACGGACAAACAGTTTAATAGAAAGGGGCCAAATCCAAGCTGATTTTTCTGCTGCTTCTCCTTTTTGCCTGAAGTGACAACTTTAAAGCCAAATAACAAAAAATGGATTTGAAACAAAGGTTCCAGTGTCACTTGTAGAGAAGGACTCATGAGTACTGGTGGAAGAAAAGCTGGACATGAACCAGCAATGTGCACTCACAGCCCAGAAAACAAACTGTATCCCAGGATGCATCAAAAGAAGGGTGGCCAGCAGGCCATGGGAGGTGATTCTGTCCCTCTAACTCTGCTCTAGTGAGACCCCACCTGGAGTACTGTGTCTAGCTCTGAAGCCCTCAGCACAGAAAAGACACGGATGGACCTGTTGCAGAGGTCCAGTTGAAGGCCAGAAAAGCGATCAGACGGCTGGAACATCTCCCCTGTGAAGAAAGGCTTAGAGAGTTGGGGTTATTGAGCCTAGAGAAAGCTCGAGGAAAACTTTATTGAAGGCTTTCAGTCCTTAAAGGGGGCCTATAAAAAAAGATGTGGACAGTCTTTTTACCAAGGCCTCTTGCTACAGGACAAGGGGTAATTGTTTAAAACTAAAAGAAGGCAGATTCAGCCCAGATATAAAGAAGAACTGTTTTACAATGAGGCTGGTGAAACACTGGCACAGGTTGCTGTTGCGGTTTGAGGCTTGGGGGTGGGGCAGGTGATCTTCTAGGACCCAGAAGGGTCCCGGGGGAAGCAGTTTGTTCCCTCCCCTTCATCTCCACACTCTTTAAAAGAGGCAGGAAGTGGGTGCTTCACTCTCTTTTGCCCTGGTGCTCTGGGTCCTGGGGCTGCTGAGATTCAGCGTGCCTGATTCCACGTGGTCCTGAGCGATCCTACTGCCATCTGAGATTTGGGTTTTGTCTATCTTGTTTACTTTGTATTCCTCCCATCTTTGTATATATATTCACCTCCCTTTGTGCTTTCTGTTCCCTGTTAAACAATATACTTTATTTTTTTTTATTTAACTTCCAATTGGCTCAAAGCCTCTCTCTCTCTCTCTCTCTCTCTCAGTTTGGGGGGGGAGCACACAATTCTGTTCCATGGGGTCCTGCCCTGAAGCCCTTTTTACACGGAACCAGAACAGTTGCCTAGTGAGGCGGTAGATGCCCTGTCCCCTGAAACATTCAGGGCCAGGCTGGACCTGGCTCTGAGCAACCTGATGTAGTTGAAGATGTCCCTGCTCACTGCAGGGGTCTGGACTAGATGATCTTTAAAGGTCCCTTCCAGCCCAAACTATTCCATGATTCTGTAACACTGTTATAAACTACTTCATGACCACTAAAAAAGAAAAACCTTAAAAGGTTAAAAACCGTAAAAATGGTTAAAGAACAGTTTAGTAGGAAAAAAAAGCAGACACAGAAAAGCACTATCAGTTTGAGATGCCACATGACTACAATAAAGCCTATTTTATTGCAGTCATGTGGCATCACAAACTGATAGTGGATAATCTTGAGGAGTAAATCACTCTATAGGCCAGATTTCTAACTTTTTCATATGGTAAATTTTTAAAATACGGGAAATTTGCTTCACAATATGAAAAAATCTTCACCTGAGCCCCCAGGGACTGGGAGTGCATGGCCCATGAACCTGGCACTGAGAACAGGAGGTGACTGGACACCGAGGACTGCCCTGCTTTGCTTATGCCACGCAAACGAGGAGAGGATGAAGTCAGAGCCATTTGAGCATCCACAAGCCACAGAACCAGCAACCTCCCCTCCTTGCAAAATAACAGACTGACACAAATCACCAGTCCACTCAACTTTTTATGGGCTGTTCCTATCTGGGACAGCAGAAAAAGGGAGTTCTGCTTCTCTCTTGCCTGCCTATCCTTTAGGTCTTAAATAGAGACCTGATCCTTACCACAGGCAAGTTATAAGACGGAACAAAGAGGCAGAAGAAAAAAAACAGACCAGCCATGGTGGGATAAAGCCACCAGCTCAGCGACAGTAGAAGGAACACCAATTTTCCATGTAAATCTTCACGTTGGACACTCTAGGCCAGCAAAAGCCTGGGCCAAGTGCAGCAAAGGCACAGCAGCAAACACCAGAACAGCCTCCTGGGTCCTCTTCCTGTCCCTCCAGCAGCATGACTAATCAGTGAAGAAGGACTGGACTTCAGGAGCAAACGTTGCCCCTACCCCACTATAGCAGGAGACACCTCTACAGAAGAAAAACATACAAGGAGTAGTACTTGACATAAGGCATCCCTCACTGCAGACTCCCTTCCGTCAGTGAATGAAGAACCAGGCAGGAGCGGGAAGGAAGGTGGAAGAGGACAGCATCTGGCCAGGGACACAGTGCTAATTCTCACCTTGCGCAATTTTTCCCAAGCTGCATCACATGACAATAAAATACAGTTTTTCCTTGCTACTGGCAAGCATTTCAACAGAAACCATGGCCAGGAGCAAAAGACAACTCCTCCCTCTGACTCTCCATAGCTCTCCTTGCAGCACTCTCCCTCTGCACAGGAGCCCAGCTCACAAAGAGCCAGGTTGCTGGTTTGCACCTGCCATCATGAATTTCACAGGTGTCTTTTTTTTCAGCTCCACCATGGCACCTAAAAGGTGATGTAGCCTGTGGCAGGACAGCTTTTGGTAACAGAGAGCTTCAGATGCAGTGGAACCAACCAAGCATCCGTGGAAGGAACCCCAGGGAGACCTGGTCTGAAGGAGGCCATCAGAGAAGCTGGAGGGCAGCCTGGCAAACACCTGCACATGCAGGGACATTGGGCAGCTTTGGAAGTAGCAAGGGAAGTGCTGCAGGAGTGTCCCTGCCCCACACGTGCTCTCCAGTGGCCAACTCACTGAGAAGCATGCTTGGTAAACCCTACAAGTCCCACACTAAACCACTCTTCAGAGGCAATGCAAACTTTGACTGCTTATCTTTTCACTATTCAACCCCCTTTCAAGAAATCTTTCCTTTCAGGGTTTTCTCTTTAATTTCATCAAGATCACCCACAGACTCTACTCTTCCTTTTCAGAACCCTTTCCCCCTCTCTCTAGGAAGCATTTAAGAGTCCTCACTGTACCTTGCATGCTCTGTCTTCATCAAGGAGGCACTTCAGCTCCACACCCCCCCCCCAAACTACTGCCAACCAGCCACGTAACCATGCAAGACTGCTGGACTTGCCATGATTAAGCTGTGACACGAGGCACTCCCCATGGTGACATTCAGGGGCCAGAGGCAGAGATCATCCTCAGGCTGTGCATCCTGAAGCAATCTATAGGCTTTCTTTAAGGCTGTCAAGGCTCCCCTGATGCCAGTGAGGTGCATGTGTCCTTCACAGAGCTGAGGAGGACAGTTTCACTCCTTTGGTGTAATAGCTGGTTCATCCTTGTCACTTGGGTAAGGCTGGGGACAAAGACACTCACCCACAGCCCCTGAAGCCAGTGACTGCTCTTAAAGCATGAGCACTCTGCAGGTTTCAAGGTCTAAATGTCCACAGCTCACCAGTGTCAACAGTGCTTTTAAGCAGCAGACCTCACTTCATCTGATAAAGCCCCAGTTTGTAGGCAGTTCAGAACAAGCACAGACCTCATTTACCACCCCTCCCTCTCAGACCACTGGGGACAGCACTCTTTCAAGGCTTTTCATAACTGTATTTGGAAATGACATGTTTTTAAAGAAGAGGGCTCACCTCTTTCACTGAGGGACCTCAACAAAAGCAACTGTTGTTATGAGACGACAGAGTGCTGTCAGCCTCCAGAGGGTGATGGCCCCTGGTCCCACAGATCCCACTGCTGCTGAAGCTGTGCTCCCCTGCTGCAGGTCAATGCCCACAGCCCAGGACCTGAGCAGCAAAGTTGCTTCCTCTTCGAGGCAGCTAAGGGAATCCCAGGCTTTCAAAATAGAAAGATTTTTGCCTGCCTGGACTTCTTTCATATTTCACATGAATTACATGCCAATAACTAAGGACTAAATCCCCAGTCCCAACTTCTAATTCTGCAAGTAAACAAACTATCATTGATTCTGTGTCCCACTCTGACTGAAAGGCAATCCTTCTCCCCTCTTAAGTAACAGCCCTCTGCAAATTCTAGACACATTCATGTAAGCATCCTATCAAATAAGCTTATCTCTATTATTATTAATTTAAGATTTAAATTAACAATGCAAGCCCTTTAGGTTTATAAAGAAAACAAGTAATGTATCTGCTTGGACAAAAAATATTGCTGTTATTTAATTGGGTTACAAATACAAGTTCTAAGTTTGTATTCAGTAAGTAAATGAAATTGTTATTTACATTATGTCCAAGTACTCCCTCCAAGAACATCTTTTGTGGATTCCCATTTCCAAAGCAGAATTTCATTTTTATTGCCATTTTTAGTGCAAAAGTTTGGGCTGGTACTTGTTATACGAGAGAAGGCACTACTCTCTGAAGATTAGAAAGGACTGTCAAGTAAAAGCTACTGACCAGAAACGCCTATGCGGTGACGGCTGTCAAGTCTGAAAGACTATTTTAACTTCAGACAGCACGACAGTAGCACACTTGGTCACAATTTAAACCACAAAGTGATGAAGAACTCATCTTGCTCCTATCTAAAGTTGTGCTAGTAAGGGAGATGTTCAGTAAGCTCTGCTATTTTGTACTTTATGTAGTACAGTGCAGAACTATTATCGTGCATTTCCTTCACTACTGAAATGCAAGGAAAATAAAAAAGGAAAAAAAAAAAAAAACCTTACCAAAGAACAAAGAACACAGGAAACCACCACTCAAAAAACAGTGAATAAATAGAACAAACTTAATCTAGTTTACCCCATAGAGAAATTTTAGCTTATTGGATTCTGCTCCCTGAATGTTGATTCACTTAGAGGATAAAAAAATCTGAGTGGGCTTTATTCTTAGTTGTGTAAACACTCCTGAATGTAGTAAGTATTTAAGAGCTCCCAAAAGGAGGTGATGTCTATATTAAAAAAAAAAAAAAAAGTTTCCATTCTGTGAATCACTTAATCTTATAAATTAAGTGACATTTTCAAATTCAGGAAGAATGTCCTCTTTAAAGAAAAAACCCAAAACAACTAAGTAAATGTTAAACCACAAAAGTAAATGGTTTGCAAGTATAGCTAGCAAAAAAAATTTCCTACTAGATATTGTTAGCTGCTGAGGGAAAAAAAAAAAATCCAGGCTTTAGGCAAAGTCCTTAGATTAAGTTTGGCTTCCCTTTCTTTTTTAACCATCAGACTTGGAAAGTCATGCATTATCTTCAGGATTAAAGCTACTGCTGTCATTGACAAAAGAACGTGAACTATGGTGTGTGAAGGAGCACACTGACGTCTTAAAGGTCCCCACTGCCACCCCGCACCCCAGTGCGATCCACGCACGCAGAAGATGCGGGCCATGAACCCTGGGCACGTATCTTCAAGGAGTACACAACCTGCATCCCTCATACCAAACAGTCAAGACAAACAGCTATTCAGTCCTACAATGAAAAACACTTAAGACAACCCAACGAAGAAATAAGTTGTATGTGCTAAACTTGAGTTTAACGTCTTCCCCTTCCTCCTGCTAATTTGAGAAAAACTGTATGGTCTCTGTGAGAAGGGATATGTTCCTGCAGGCGTTTGTGGTAGAGGCAGGAGTCCTCCCAGGAGCTGATCTGAGTACTGACAGGTCTTCAGCCTGGCTGTGTGAAAGGCTGACAGCATCCACAGCTAACAGCTATCAACACAGCAACAGAATAATTGGTTTGGCATTCATCCACCTGCTTTTATTTCCCCTGACCCTGATGTTCGGGGTGGAGAGGGAAAGCAAGGAAGGATCAGCTCAACACAAAGCTGGACTGATGGGGTCGTTCTTCAGAATGAGCCTGGACTAACATTCAAATCCATATCCTGAACAGTAAAACTTAATTCACCTTCACGGGGCCCATTTCTGATACCCAAAACTGTGTATTTTTTTCTGCTTTTCCTCTTCCCTTCTGAAAACCCATGTTCAGGAATTACCCACTAACCTCCTGCATCCCGGTTTTATTCACTATAATTGTGAACTATGTTGACAAGGCTTCCTTCCTTACAGAGATGTTGTTAAGATTACAGTCAGAAGACAGCCTACTACTTCAGCACAGAGAACCAAGGGATATTTTATAACCAAAACAAAAAAAAACACCTCTTCAGAGTATGACTGGGAAAGAGAGCATTGTATAGGAAATACATGCAACACAAGGCTTAAACTTCAACATAAATAGTTGCTTCATTTGGTATCACTGACTCAAATGCTCTGTGATTTAGGCAGAGGTATTGTCCCCTTCATGCAAAGAATAGTGATTTGTTTTGCAGATACGTACGAGTCTGCACAAAACGTACTAGTTTCTCTAACAGAAAGGAAACGGTGTCATGCTGTTCTTCAAAAAGTATAAAGCTGATACAGGTATTTAACTAAGGAATTTTGTGGAAAAACAACTTTAAGAATTTTCTCCTGTACCCTGAACACTCAAAACTTGTATAAAGAAATATAAATTTTTGGATATGCAAAAACTGCCAGCTTTGCCCTTGGAGAAATAGTTTTTAAAATAAGAATAATTAAAAAACCAATGTTTTAAAAGAAAGTAAAGTATCTTGCTCCAAAAAGTAAACTTTTTCTTGATGAAAATGGAGTGATCTGAGAATGGACATAATCTTCCCTCCTTTATCAACACAGCAAAGATAACACACCAGAAATACAATTCCTAACGCAAGTTCTTTCTACATCTGCTTTAGGCTATTTTGCTGTAGTATTTATGTACTCTAATTATTTTGTGCATTAGATACCATAAATATCCCTGTTGATTTGTGATCTATTTGTGGGTTCCAACATACAGCTGTATTTCATTTGGTTGAGAGGACATTCTGCAAGTAGGATTTGTATATCAAAGCATTTAATGGACAATCATTATTATTTATGGATAAACTAGTGGTGCTAACAGCTTTTCACTATGCCATAGTTCAATTTTGTATCTGTGTACCTATACCTAAGTACACCTCTGTAGGAAAGAGGAAGAACATTTACATATGATTCACTTTGAAAGCAAGTGAACAATCCTTCAGCTTCATGTGGAAGGAACTTTGCAGTCCCATTGCAAAAAAGAAAATACCCTTGCAAGCAATTTCTTCAGAGACAACAGATTTTTCTCAAAGACAATACACAAGAGTAATAAAAATATTTTCTCTCTCCTTATGAGTAAGCCCCCTCCCCAGCTTAGCTTAACTTACTGTTAAGCACAAGACTTGCTATTTCTCCATTGTATGTATGCCTTTCGGGTTCTGTTGTTAGCTGCTATCTACACAAGATAATTGACTGGCATGCCCATAGTACATTTTGTTTAGGACATCAGAAAGAGAACAAATAGCACTGTAGAATAAAATATATCTCACAAGAAGACAACCATGAAAGTTAGATCCACCTACCTGTACTAGTGCGGTATGTGCCTGTGTGTGCTGGTTGCAGAGGGTCCCCCTGACTCTGGCTGAGACTCCTCATAGGGGGCTTCTGATAAACTCTGTCTTCGTAAATAGGATCTATGTGGTGTTCTGGAGACTGCAGTGCCCTTAACTCGGAGCCAAGGTGGCTGTGCTGGCTGCTGTAGGATGCCCGAGACCCAGCTGCAAAGAGATACAGAGAGACATTTAAGAGAGAGTAAAAGAACTTGCAACTAGAGGATTTGACTGTACTAGAAGTTTACTTGAAAGTAGCACTTTCAAAAAAACCCCAAACCAAACAGAACAAAGAAATACATGTTCTCAACATTCAAAGAGAAACAGCATGCAAGGGCAGCAACAGCTCTAGTTAATCACTTCAGTTGCATCATCCAGCTGCCTGCATCTACTCCAAACTCATTTTGCCCAAGGAAATTACGTATTTTGAAGATAGAGGTATCATGACATCATCTCTTCTTAAAAAGAGAACAAAAAGTCCCTACTCCTCTCAAAAAGCAACAGTTGTGCAATCCAGGAATGCCCTAGACCAAATGGGTCCACAGAGGAACCAGGAGTGGGGGAGAAGAAATGAGCAGCAATCAGAAGTAGGTGCATGTGTTATGCTCCTATCGTAAGATCTACAAATGAAATAAAGGTATTGAATACTGCAGTCATATGAAGGCTGGTATTTTTGCTGCTTTATTGAAGTACAACAGAATGGCTGTGCCTTATCCACATTTTGCCCTCAACAGTTTTAAAAATCATATTGATAAGTCTTTCTACAACATATTTATCGTATGAGGATGCATAAATTAAACATGCCTCCCAGACAAACTATTTAAAGGGTACAGCTTGGGGGGAGGTTGTTTATTTAAGAGACATATTTCCAGCTGTGATTACTTTTGTCACTGGAATCCCTTTGCCACTTCAGTCCTTGAGGTCTGTGGTTCATTAGCAAGGTTCATTAGCAAGATTCCCAAGGAGGATCATGGGGAAGCCATACAAATGTCACACATTTTGAAAGTAAGAATCAAGCAAGTACACACACAACACCTCACAAAGGTTAGGTCTATCCCACAAAGCGGTAATATGCTATTTAAATGTCTAGAAAAGTAATCAAAGTTTTAACTCTTACAACTCTTGCTGATACTCCTGTTAGGTTAAAATCCTGGATGTGGGCCATGTTCTACCAGCTTAGCTTGTACTGCTCAGACTGTCAGCATAGCCATTCCCAAAGAAAATCTCTGCCACATTCGTTGTGGCAGCAGTGATTTTGTTGCATAAACAAACACTAAATATTTTTTAAATGCAAAATACAGACATAAAGTAATGTGTCACAGCAACAACAAAGATACACAGGCAAAAGGTTACTTAAATTTTAATACAAATTCTCTGGAGGAAGAGAATTATTTCTTTCAGTTTCCTTCCCTGCAATCACCTTGTGCCATATACTCATTTTCTTCCAATATTTTCAATGTATGTGCATGTTTTCAAGTGGAATACTCTATTTGTGTACTTTTCCTTCAAACATTTTTCAGACTGACTTGCCATTAGTACACCACTGAAAGTAATTCTGTTGTTCCCCTTATTAGAAAGTCTGCCAAGAATCCCAAAGATATATTTTATCTGTAACTACTGCAATTATCCATGAAGTTGATATTACTATTACAGAATTAAATTCTTCAAGGTCTGCATTTTCAAAGTACTCTTTAACCATGAATATTTGAGACCGATTCTAAGAACAGCTGAATGGCTCCACCCAAATCTAGTATCCTTCAGAGTGACCTAAAATACAGTCTGTTATGGTTACGTCCAAATTTAATTGTGTACATGGTTCAGTCTATCTTCCAGAGGAAAAAAAAATACAGAAGGATTGCGGGCAACACTTCAGAGGTTCAACAGTGCATCTACAAACTAGACTTGCTACAGAATAATTACACTCCCTTCTCCATGTACTACAATTCTTTTGCACCTTTAGAAATTAATGCTATTTGGAACAATAGATTTTCTTCTTAATCCTGCTTCCAAGTGAAGAGAAAGATTGTTCCCATTAAATTTAGTGCCAGTATAACCCAAATGTTAATGTGTTCTCAAACAGTGATGTTAGTCCTCTGGTGAGGCAGATTTAATTAAACCTCCTTCGTACTCCACTGATATTGCTGATTCTGTGAGTGCTAATACTGGTCTAATTCTAAACACAAGTTTAGTACTAGGTCATTACGCTAACATTAAACAGAAGTTTATTTGCATACTGCAGATGTAATTATGACTGTAACACTACTGCACTAAGCAGTAAACATACGTATAACCAGAGAAACTTCTTGCTCAAAACACATTATATAGTTCAAGCACACAAGACAAGGAAGGTGTAACAAACAATAGAAGAAAACCAACATAACTTGCCTGAATACAGCTAAGTGGCAATGTAGAAGTAACTAGAAGCCACTTGAATAACAAGTTTATGGGTAAACACCCCCCAAAAAAGGTTTGAGTTAAAACTCTTATCAGGGAGTAACTGTCACTATTCTTCCAACATTTCAAGAAAACAAATATTTCAACAGGTAATTACAATATTTGCATTTAAAAAATGAATACACGTAGTACATGAATATACTTTTTAAAGCATGTCTTTTAAACACATTTAGTTGCAAGTGAAACTGATACTCTTCTACAGACCTCAATATGCAGTCTTGCCACACTATTTGCAAACAATCAGATATCTATACTTAAACACAGAATACCAACAATCTTTTAAAGTTTTTAAATATAGTTACAAACCAAAACAAAATAACCAGAAATTTGATAAAAAGATGGAACACAACCATCATTTTTAATGTTTCTATTAAACTGGTATTTCAAGCACTGGAACAGCAAGCTCTGTTTTTGATTAAAACCTCTTTTCCATCACTCTTTAAAAAATTCCTACATGTATTAATTTATTCAAGTCCCAATTTAGGAGCAATAGGTTTTTTATTGTTTTATTGAAATATTAAAATCAACTAACCGAGAGCTATTATGCCAACAGTTACCTTTGTTGCTGGTGCTGTATCATATCCAGTAAAGGTCACACAAGTAACTTTCAGAAAAACTAACACACAATTGCATGTGAAGTCAATAAAAGACTGCAAATAGACTCATCACCCCTCCCTGGTCAACCCACCCCTAACAGAAATGGTATTTTTTCCCTTCGGGAAGTAAAAGACATCAAGTCCATTCAAAGACAGATCTACATATAAGTTCAAAGACAACTCACTATTAAATTTGCAGTTCTGCAAGCCATTCATTACAGATGACACATTTAGCCTCAGAGAAGACACAGAACTCATATAACCATGGTTATGAGGGAGTGGGTTTTCTTCCTCCCTTTTAGTTTTTAAAAAACCTCCAAACCAAAAACCACTGAGAAGAGCTACACCATTATTTAGGTGATGAAGAAACCACTTTATAACTAATTCCTCAAATAGTCACATCTTTAAGTTTGAAAAAAAAAAAAATAAAAATTAGAAATTAAGTGCAATGCCAGAGCTGCATCACAGCAGAAAGTATGGAGAAGATTAAAAGTCTCTAAAATAGCTCATACAGAAAAGAGAGTCTCTTCTGTCTTCTGAAGCCTCCAAACCTGAAACCTGATGGAAAGTGGAATGCCCTTTCTTCTGCATCTCTGTGGAGCTTGTAAAAGTAGACTGTGGTCAGGCTCTAGCAGAGTATCTGGTGAGCCCCCAGCCAGGTGACTGAATAGGGCAGTGATGATAAACTAGAACCAGACAGAAGTTTTACCAACTGAAGACACCATATTCCTATCACCTTTGCTCTCCGCCCACATTCAAGAGCAGCAACAAAGATCCCAGGAAGAGTGCAGTCCTACCTAATTGGATCAAAAATACAATCTCTACTCTTTACACTTAAATAAATCCCTCTACTAGCTCAAGGTTTCTGAATTATTCACATTTTCCTCAGTACTATAGGGAAAATGGTTGCTTCCTAGGAAAACGTTCTTTTTTGAAAAAGTCTTACTTTCCACAGGAAGAAAAATGCTGTAATCAGAAAAGTGTAACGTGAGAGAAATATACAACATAATCCCTAATTGCTCCTCAGAGCTTGGGCGTGCTGTCATGGAAACAAGTACAACAGACACATTTGAATGACACTGCTAATCTGACAGTTTAGGTCAATAAAGTAAACCACTATATTGGCAGCATTTTTCATTTCAAGAAACTAAAGACGTTAAAACTATTCAAATGAATGGATACACAGGCATTTACACAGTTTCATAAAGCCAGAACAGTTTTTATTTGTGCCCCTTCTGAAAGCCTTTACAAGCAGTCATCCTGCCTTGCTGCAGCCCTAAAAAGGAGCCCTGCAAACTCATGATACCCTCTAAATATCCCTAACAGCCTGAGCAGGCAGTACTGCCTTCCTCTCCAGGATTTAAGAGCTCATTTGGAAATACGAAATGCACAAGTGATCATCTCAATGTGAAGGAAAACATGCAGATTTGAGCAGCTGAACCATTCAGCCCTCATTTAGAAATCCTTCATCACAAAATATATTCGTCAGGAATCCTGTTAGGCAGTTTCCTTATGTCTGTGATATATGAATACCACTAATGAGATATAGGGAGGTGAGGATGAAGCTCAATGACCGTTATATTACTACTTATCAGTAATATATTTACACCACTGAGTTTAACTTGTTTGCAATCCCACCCATTTCAACACACAATGTATCTCTGGCTACTTAAGGCTCTTATGAGTATCAAACTCAGACCCTGAACACAGTATGACATATTGCACCTAGAAGATTTGACTTTCTAAGAAAGAGGACAGACCATCTACAACTGGCTGTACAGATACTAAATTTAAAATATGACAACATTGTTCATGTAATTTGCACTGGATTTTTCTTAGATTACAAGTTAATAAAAAAAAGACCCCACACAATGGTAAAATCGTCATAAGTCAGTTAGTGAGATAAGAGACTGCAGGCAGAGAAACAAAAAGAGAACTGCAACAATTTTCTAGGGCTGATATGTTGCATGCTTTTAAGAGGACTGAAAGAACTTTTTGATTTAAATGGTACATCAGGGCTGAAAAACCTTTCTGACATGAGCTTGTCTTAAGATGCTTGCCCTGAAATGCTACTGTCCTTATTAAAAGAAAAAAAACCCAAAAAAGTTACACAGCACCTCAGGTCATAGCTTTACTTTAATTCTGAAAAAGCAACATGTGAGAAAGAAGATTTGAATAGTAGGATTTTTACTCTGAACTCATATATAATGAAAGTTATCTTACAGACACTAACCTGGTTTACTTTACATAGTAAAGAAGTTGACGTGAACTAAAGTGCAGGCCTAGAAGTGAACAGGAGAAAGAAGTCAAGTATTCACAGCTAGAATTTTGATACTGACTTTTTTTTTAGAACTATCTCCAAAACTCTTACCTGAATACATGCATCTTCTACTCACAACTCTGGAAAAGGACAGTATGAGCTAAACAAATGCTACTACAAATAAAACCAATAAAACTCAGATAATAGAAGTATACCAGCACTGTGTGCTGAAAAGTCTGGTACCAAAGAGAAGAAAACCTAACAACTTGTATTCAGTTTCAGTCCTTGTGCTAGGTCGGACGTGGCAGATGGCTGATTAACCCGTCAGACCGGCCCGGCCATATGGCAGTGCCAGCTAATGCACACCGCGGGGCAGCCAGCGTGTCCCCCCGGCACGCGAGTGATCTCCACTCACCACAGCTAACACACAGGCCCCAGTGAATCCCTTTAACTGGGTTTAGATGTCTCACCTGTTTAGATTTTACCCACACACAAAATAGAACAATTTGGGTCTGCAGTTTTCCTTTCCCCAAATATTGAAATTAAAGATGAACTAAAGTTCAGAACTACACCGATTTTCATCTTTATACTTGTACTTTTTTTTCCCCATTATCACTACACTATTCCATCCGTGTCTCCAGACTATTTGTACAAATAAAGAAGGAAATAATGCCTTACAAGCCCCCAGAACTGAAAGATGAGACATGCCTCACCTGTCAGTATCTTACACTACTTTTCCTCAGCTTTCCTATTTCAAAGATTAAAGAGTAGCATGACGCATGACACGAGTGATTCTCGTATACTACCACTGCACTGTCAAACCTATTGGCAGTTTCACTGTCAGGATACTCTCACATTGAGCAGTACAGATCACACCGTGGCATTTCCCAGACATAATTTGTCCATTAACCAGATTAAGTGTATTAGGAAAGTCTCCTCAAAACAGATTGGCTTTGTCTGCTTAAGGGACACTGCAAAACCAGCCTCCGACCTAGGATTAGCAGTTTTCACGTTAATGCTAAAAATATACAAAGGTAGAAGAGGAAAAAAAAAATTAAAACATTTTAAAGAGTAATAAACAGTCTCAAAATTAATGTCAAAAATAATTTGATAAAGCTTATAAGAAGTATCTGGATAATTTTTATCATTTAAATTATTTCTGAACCTAATATTGAAATTTATTAGACTTCTAAGTATATTTAAAGGAGAAATAGAGCTAAAAATATTATCTAAGTGGGCTATGTTTATTTTTTGGTCATGCAATGTGACTTTACTGCAAAGTATTATGTCAATTATTTTAATTCTATAAATCTATGAAAATCGGGAAAAAATCCACATCATAAATGTGTTTTCTCAGAAGCATTTTCTTTTTCCTGCCACTGTCCTCATTCTGCTGAAAAGCATTCACCTGCTTAAAACATATTATCAAAAATAAATTGTTAGTGGAAGAAGAGAAGTGTGGCTGGGAGCAAAGAGATAAGAGGCAAAGATAGCCAGGAAGAAACAGCAGATGAAATGTGACAGACAAGTTCAGGGAGATAATTCCCATTTCATTTCTGATCTAGGAAACTGTCACTGAAGAAAGAACACACCCCAAAAACTCCACCAAACCAACCGCTACCACACAGCCACTACAACCTGCATTCAGCACAGCAGAAAATATTTTTTTTAAAAAAATTAAGAATTTTATCTATTACTGGAATAATCATATTGGCTAGGTGGGGGTTTTTTCGCCTTCCCTCCTTTCAAGCTCTCCCTCTTCCTTTCCCCTCACCCTGCCACTTCTCCAAACAAGGGGAAAGAAGTCCTGTGCATGAACGGGAGCAGATACTACTATCCAGCAACACAAATCCCCATTTCCAACTTTCTTGTCACTAACCACGTTGGCTGAGGGCTGGGTGCCTCAGCAGCAGGATGATGTTACTAAGCAACAACGCCAAGCAGCTGCACATACACTGTTTGGATAGTTCACCACAGCTTCACGGCAATTGAAAATAATATCAAGCCTCATAGCAGAAGAGATCTGAAGTTTTGCTGAATATCTTTGTTTTAGAAAAGATAAAAAATTACGATTTTAAATTCTGAACAAACTGTAAAAGCTTGTGTTGCACCAGGGGCTCTATGCTAAAGCGGGTGCTGTGCCAACACATTCAGCTAGCCAAGCAAAGGAGCGGAAATACTAGTGTATTTGGTAAGACATGCCCACCAGAACAAACATCCAGAAGAAAAGCCTCTATAGGATTTTTTTTTGCAAAACCCTATAGTTAAACTTTGACAAGGATTGCAAATCAAAAGGAAGAACAATGTGTCTTTAATTCCCCAAAGCTAGATCTTCCTTCTTTCTCCAAGGTGCAAGGCCTTGGAGAGTTGGACTTGGAGACACAATTTCTGCCTGCTAAACAGCAACGTAGACTAAACTTCTCAAACGCCAGAGATCTTTGCAGGGTTAGAGACCACCTCCAGCAGTATGAGTGACTTGCTCAAAAGCACTGCTGCCTCCAGCAAAACGAATCGGGCACTATCACACAGATGCTCATCAGTGAAAGCTTAGCTTTCAGATTGTGTTGAACTTCGTGGACAACCACAGCATCTAACAAACCCAGCTACTCCCTACCCTGCCCTCAAACCCAGCATCAGCTCAGTCCACCTTAAGTGGAGAAACTTCTCACAGCAGCTCTGGCACAGAGGGAAGGGGGAAGCCTTCCTGCCTCAGCTCCTCCCTGTGCATGGAACAGACAGAACATCCACAGCTTAAAAACCCAACTAAAAGTGAAAGTCTCGAGACTGATAACAGATTTTTCTTTGAGGACCAGTGGCTCCCAAAGGAAAAACAGTCACTGTGTAACACTGTGGGAAGGGAAACACCATGGGAAGGTTAACACCCAAAACCAAAACTCACTTGGGTAATGAAGTGTCAAGCCTGTCCGACTATAGTATTCCTCAACTGGGCAATGTGATTTTTTTTTCTAATCACACTGTCACTCCTGGAAGCTCACAGTTCCAACAGGTGAGTTTTCCTGCTAACAGGGGAAATGCAAACAGTTCCGATGAATCCCGACCATGTTTGCATCTTTTAAAAAGTATTAATTTACAATGAACGTTGCATGTACTTCCTTGCAAGCCTATGTTCCAGTCTCTGATACATGCAGTTGAAATCCAAGACACACTCTTCTGTGAGCAAAGCCCAGATGTGTTTTGCAATTTATCTTTTGTAATGCCTTTTACAATGAGATTGCATATAATTAGACATATGAACAGTATTAACTACTGGAGATTTCATCCGTAACACTTTGTACTCAAACTTGCATTTCACTGAGAGAATGAAGAATCAGATAGCATTTGTTCTTTTATGTAAAGTCAGCTTTGACAGAATATTAAATAAATACTTTCTCCTCCCTGTGGCCTTCTCCTCCCCAGTGTGCATGTGCTTTCAATCCCCAGTTTCTAGAATTCACCAAGACCCAAGGTATGTGTCTGTGACATTCCAGAGGAAAAAAGGGGGTTCATTATCTTCATCTTTCCTTCAATGCCACACTCAAGACAGGGAAGATCTCTTTGGGTATTCTGTAACACACTATATTACTCATCAAGTTTTCATTATCCATTTGAGACTCATCGGATTTAAAATACAAGAGTGAAAACAAGGAGCTTTTATTAAATGTACACGTGATCAATTTGAACACAATCTAACTAAGGAATTTAGTTAGGCCTATAAGAAAGCTTAGACCAGCAATTACCCAGTTTTACAATTACGTTCAATAGATTATCATAGCATTATTCAAGCAATATAGAATTATATGTATTCCCATTACATATACATCAAGATCTCTGCTAAACACTTGAAATAATCTATTATTAAAATCATTATAGCCTAAAGCAATTCTAACAGGCTTGCTCTAAATAAAAGAAGGCCTGAATGTAGAGACAAAGAAAAGGAATACTGTTAACACCACGATCGTGAGGAGCTTCAGGACTGAAGCAAAGTTTATGCTGGAAAAATCATCCTATCTCATAAACCAAGGTTTTGTCTTTCAGTTCATTATGCTTACTAATATAGCAATAACACAAGAGTAAGCATTCAGAGAACTCTGAAAAATATCTTACGTAAATCCTTCCACAATAAGTAGCAAGCAAAAAAGGAAATAGATGTGACAGATTTTTTCCAAGAACTTACTTAGAGAGAAAAATTAAAAATAAAAAAAAGACACAAGGAAAGAAATAAAACCAGCACAACAAACTTTGTGATGTGCCTTTCACCTCAGAAAGCATGGCAAGGAAACAGCTGAAAGAGTCCTGTCACTTGAGCAGAGTCCACACTAACAAGAAATGGCCACGGCAAATGGTGCAAGAGACAAACGGTGACAGAAGGCCATCAGCAGAAGGAAAGCAAACCTCACATAAGAAACATAAGCAACATGTTCACAGCAGTTTGCAATAAACCACTGGAAGTGTTTGGCTTCAAGAAGGGCTTCAACTCAGATTAGAAGGGTGAGATGGATGTTCGTCTAAAGGTGGCAAACACCTGAGTGATTCCGAACTGTCCCACAATTAGTTCCTGCTTATTCATAGATGTAAATTGGTATTATTTGCATGTGAAATGGATGCCTCACCTGTGAAGACAGTAATTCCACAATCATATGGCCAGCTGAAGATATCTGCATCAAGTTTTGCCTGATTTTACAAAAGCATTCTGAAACCCACTGCTGGCTCAAAAAAGAAGTGACATGCAGACATCACAGTCTTGGTAAGCTTTAGAGAAAAAGAGTCTCAGCTAAGACAGTTGATTCTTTAATTCCCAGACTCACAAGTAGGATCTTAAGCAGGGCAGGACACAAATTAGATCACTTTTGAGAAGACTGCTCAGTTATCTTCAGTGCTAGCTTCAGATTCTTGCCAAAAGGAGCTCAAGGTGCAACACAAACAAGAGTGACATGAGCCAGACAGCAAATTCAACTTCAGACTGAAAGAAATGCAAAATTTTAACGAATAAGCCTTGAAAACTTTGATGCTTGGCCAGAGGCCTGACAAAGTGTAATTATGGCTCAACAATCTCTCTATTTTAAACAGGGCTACCAGTTTTAATTCTTTGGGAGAAAACAGAAGAACATTAGTCCACAAAGATCCTCCAAGTGCCAAAGCATATCATGGCTGGTTAGTCAAAGCCCAAAAAGCAAAGACTGCTGGTGAAAACAAGCTACCATGTGATACTTTTTGCCCTCACTCTCTTGTCGGTCAGGGGCTGCTACCCAAAAAGCTGCCAGGAACTCAGCTGATCTTGTCTCTGAAAAAAGCCTGGCAAATCTTTCATCAAATCACTTATTCTTACCAGGATTCATGAGTCTTGACATATAACCTCTATTTACTAATAGTAGTTATGTAACCTAGCAGCCTTTCCTCTCTTCAGAAAGAAATACACACTAAATCAAGTCTGTGTAAAAGAGGCTTCCTAATTTGTTGATGGCCCAGGCAAAACAGTTCAGAAGATGGCTGGAAAGAGTCCTTCTTGTCCACACAGGGTCACAGCTGTTACAGTTCCCCAGATGAAGTCCTAAGCATACATAACGGATGGGCCAGATGAACCTTATGAGGTTCAAAAAGGCTGAATGCAGGGTCGTGCACCTGGGCTGGG
>NW_008609029.1:0-5228 GCF_000691845.1 Merops nubicus
TGTGTCCCTGAGCCGCAGGCAGGAAGGAGAAGGGTGACAGCTCAGCAGCTTCTGCGCAGATCAAAGGCTTGGAAGGAAAACCGCAAGCAGGGACCACCCTGGAAATGCCACAGCGCATGGACAGAGACATTTAACCTATCGGGGTACGGGTTTAGTGCGTGGCTATGCAGTGTTAACCAATCCGAGTGTGTAGAGCTATGCATGATCAGTTACTGAGTGTATAAATACAGGAGCTTGTGTGCATTAAAGCGGAACACTGATGAACCTTCTGTGAAGTCTGTCTTTGATTCTGGGCTCCCCACAACAGTTGTAATGATTGCATTTCTCATAGGCACAGACAACCAAAGTTGCTTCAGTATAACAGCACAGTCTATACGAATAGCCAGCTTCATTCCCTCTTCCTTCAAATCGCTCTATACCATCCTGCAGAGTGTACCATGGCTGGTCAGAACCTGGATAGGAATTGCCTAGGGTGTATTTTGCCTTGCACCCCACAGCGGCTACAGATATTAAATTAGTATTGTTCTCATTGGTTCAAAATGCATCCTGCACCAGAGGGTCTGAACTCAGGGTTACAAACTTTCTGCAGTCCATATTATCCAGGCTAACTCCTGATGCTCCCTGATCATATAAACAAACCATCCAAGTTATTAGGGGCTCATTTGGTCTCTGACTGAACTGTGCAAGAATATCATTGATTTCCTGCTGTGTGAAATCTTCCATCGTAGGTGTACTTATTGGTGGCTCATTTTCAGAAAATGCCATCTTTCTCCTGATAACCGGTCTCACATCTGCAGTCATCGGAGGCACTAGCCCCATAAGACTCCACAGGGTACCAAATATCATTGTCTGAGTCATCAGGGTTATGGTGTACATCCACCTGTACAACCTCCGAGTGGACCTTCTTATGAGTACATTATCCCCGACTCTTCCCACATTTACACTGGGCAACTTGCACTGTAGCCTTCTCAGGTACAGTTTGACAAGCGTCCAATTTGTCAGTAAGAAGCTTGATCTGAGCCCTCATATGGGAACATTCAGTCAGTAAATGATCGTTCTGCTGGTGCTGTCTCTTATATGCTGTTAACAGGATCCAACCCAGTCTCCCAAAGGTTACAGCATCCTGTGCCTTCTTGGAGACCTTTGGAATATTTTCTAATACATCCTGTGGTTCAGTCTCCACCGACCGCTTCTCCCACTGTTCACATGGTCCCCCAAATTTAACCCATTTGAGGGTCAGCAAACTATACACAGTATCTTCCCAACCGGGAACTTCAGATGGGGCCATCCTCATCCCCAGTTTTGTTTTGCCAAATGAACACCTGTTGCCATTTAAGGGCTCAGGGCAGGACCCCACAAAGCAGAAGTCGTGCTCCTCCTCCCTATCCCTTAATTTTCCCCAGATGAAGAGATAAACAAGGGAAGTCAGGAGTAAGAGAGGCTTTGCAGCAATTGGAAGTTGATAAAAATAAAGTATATTATTTAACAGGGAACAGAAAGCAAGAAGGGAGATAAAGATATATATACACACACAAAGATGGGAGGAAAACAAAGTAAACAAGATATACAAAACCGAAATCTCAGACTCATCACTCTTTTTAACAGGCCAGATTGTATTGTTCCAGGCTGTAGTGGCTGATTTTAAAACTCCTGCAACCAATAAATCCTTAATTGTTTGGGGAATCTTTATGCCCACCTGGAATCCTGTACTGTTTCATTGTCACAACTTGAGTTGCAGCCAGGATCTGCACAGAAGGCTACTTTTCCTGCTAAAATTGCCCAGGCACTGATATAGTTCTTTACTCCAAATTGGTACCCACTATCAGTGAGGTTCAAGATAAGTCCTTTTAGGATATCTATTCCTCTTATCTTTTCTGGGACAGGAACAATCATATCCTGATATGATCATTTTGGGAGGTTTCCAGTCTTCATTTCTATATGAGTTTGTACAGCTTCAGTTTGTTTTCCTCCCAAGCTGTAATAATCACAGCCTGTCTTTTGAATTTCTTAGGATTTCCATAAATTGAAGAGGCCTCCACTCCGGTATCAACTAAGGCTTTTACTGTTTGTGAGGACTTTTTTCAGAATATTTGCAGCTCCATATGTGGTTGCCAGTCCTCCCATGCCCACTCTACAAGAGCTTGGCCATCATTTCCATCTAAGTTGTGATGTTGCATTTTTTCCATGAAGTCCTTTCCCAAGTGTCACGGCCCGGTATCAAGGGTTACCGGGTCAGGATACCTGCAACTTCCTCCCTGCCCAAAGGGACTAGAGAGCAAAACTGTGCAATGCCTTTAAGAAAGAGCGGCTTCGGTAGGAGCACAGCTTCTCAGTGCACGGCGAGCCTCGGTAAGCAGCGGTGACTGCGTGTGTGGGGGTGAACGTGGCAGCAGCGAGCACCAGTGGTGGGTACAGCCCTGCACAGCAGCTCTGCACCCCCCCATCTCGGGCTGGCTCCGGCAAAACCCCAGGGAGGAGGCAGGAATGGCTTACCTAGGGGCTGGAGCTGGGAGTCTCTTGAAGTGTCCTGGTGCGGATCCAGAGACTAACTGGACGGAACCCGGAAATCCATCTCCTTTTATAAAGTTTTGATATCAAGATTAGAAGTTGCCATAATTTTCTTTAGTAGTTCTATCCCAGGTCCGGCAGATGGCGTCACAGGATTATTGTTGTTTGTAACAAAAGGCAAAATGAAATTAATAATTAATGCCATTTAGCACACCAGGATACAGGGATCTTGCCCAGTATAGAATATTATCATTATTGGGCAGACCAGCAATCAAACTCCCCTCTTTACTACCACGCCATACACCAGAGATCCAAAATGCCAGACAACTGGAGGAAGGAGCAAGTCAATGCACTTGCCCACCATAGCAGACATGAAGAAGAGAGCAAGCCAGCCAAGGAGTCAAGCCATGGGAGTTGGTAGTAGCCAGACTGTGAGCCCAGTTAAATAGTAGGAACTCAGATACAGTTTCATGTTCCAGCCCAAACATCCTCTGAACTCCATTTACTATGAAGAGTCAGGGAGGCCTTCCAACAGCAAGAATCCACACACAGCACACTTACTCTGTAAGCAGACCTCAAAACTCTATTTCAAGCAGTCAGCTCTTATAGAGGTGGCTTCTTGTCCCACCTCCAAGTTAATGTGGAAGGCAGGGGCACCTGGTGGTGATCACCTCATCAGTCCCCACCCAAGGCTGGCCAGACACTGGGTGAAAATCAATCAGGAAGGTCTTTCTTGCCTGTTTGTGGACATCATTCATATGCCCACCCTCATCCAGGACTGAGGGTTTAACCCCAGCACTTCAGGTAATCCACTGTTAAGTCTCCATTCTCCATTAGACTTTTGCACAGGCCATATGTGGCTATTGAAGGGTGAGCGAGTTTTGCTGATCATCCTCTGGATTGCTAGTCTGCCAATCAGCTGGATGGGGATCAGGAAATCTCAGTTGGTGTGATACTGACGCTGGTGCACCATCGTGGTAGCAACTGGCAGCTGCTGCTCTTCAACCTGCATCAACCTCACCACAGAAGGTTCCTCTGAAAGCAACCATTCAGTTTCCTCCATGGCAACTATACCAAAGGCCCACCAGTACTCTTTTGGGTCCTTGAAATATCTTCTCCTGAGATAGTCTATGCCAAGGATGCACGGGGCCTCTGGGCCAGTCACAAGGGGGTGTTTATTTCACTTCTTCCCAGTTAGACTCACTTTAGCTTCCAATACAGCGAACCAGTTGACATGTGATATCTTCCTTGAAGGGGTACCTTTCCTTTACACCTGACAGGCGTCACCTTTAAAGGCTGAGGGCTTGTGTGTTTCCCAACTGCCTTGTCAATGCCCCTTTCTCTGGACAGGGATCCATCCCAGTTGCTTGGCCTCCTTCCCCTCTAGTTCCACACTGCCAGCCCCACTGGTCCAGCATCAGAGCAGCCAGGTGACAATCTTCTTGACAGGTAGATGGCTGAAATCCTGTCATATGTCTCGCAGCTCACTCAGGGACAGGGATCAGGTGACAACCTCTGGCTCTTTCTCTTTTTCTCATGATGGCCCTTCACTATATTTTTGTGTATTTCTTCTTCTGCATTGGGGTGACTGATAGAGGCATGGGTTGGTGCTGCAGTCAACATGAAGAACCTGTTGGACTGGTTTCAGGTCCAGAGACTTCCTTTTCCCCCTGATGGCAACGAATAGTGTTGAGAAGCACTCAGTAGGCATAGACAAGGCCCCAACACATTGCTGTCACTTGCATTTCTCAGGGATTGCCAGGTTGACAACACACCTTTTGTAATTGCTTTACTAATTTGTCAGATCTGCATCTGTTTGGGGGTGAAACTCCTGAACATTGGGGGTGACCGTTTGCTTAGGCACTTGCCTATACTCTCCCACACACCCTGCCACTCATAATTATTCAGCCCGGGGACAGATCTCTGGGCGATGTTCTTAGAGAAGGTTTGTATAACCCTAAAGAAAACTTGACAGACATTCAAAACACATAGCACCGAGAGCATGCTGGCCTAGAAGTTCCAAGATAGCCAAAATTCTCAAAAGCTGAGAGAGTCTCCTCCCCTGTCTCACCCACAGATTGGGTGAGCTCACTGAAAAATGACAAGGCCTCATACACATACACATTTAACATCAGAGGCAATGACACAATCATAAGTTGCCAGCATCCAGTAACACAGGACAAGACCCCTGACCCATTTCCCAGAGATGGCAAACACCATCACAGGGAACACATACGAGAGATAAGGATTAACACAAGACAACCTTGCAAGCAAATTGGCCAACATGGTAGACAGGCATTATTTAACTAATACCAAAAAGGAAAATAAAATGTGTATAACAAAATTGTTTTAACACGCTTTGGTCAGATTCTCTCATTATCTCAACACTTTGTGCCCCACATTGGGTGCCAAAATTACTGTTGTGGTTTAGCCTCAGAGAGATAAGGATTAACACAAGACAACCTTGCAAGCAAATTGGCCAACATGGTAGACAGGCATTATTTAACTAATACCAAAAAGGAAAATAAAATGTGTATAACAAAATTGTTTTAACACGCTTTGGTCAGATTCTCTCATTATCTCAACACTTTGTGCCCCACATTGGGTGCCAAAATTACTGTTGTGGTTTAGCCTCAGGCAGGAGCTGGGCACCACAAGGCCGCCTGCTCCCCCCTCCCCCCACCCCCTAAACAGGAGGGGAAAAGGGAGAAAAATACAAA
>NW_008609030.1:0-1349 GCF_000691845.1 Merops nubicus
AGAATGCAAAATATTTACTGTCCTCAGAGTTTAAATATATAGTGAAAAAACAATCTTTTAGATCAATAACATACATGTGCCATAACTCTGGAATCATGGTGGGTGAAGGGACCCCTGGCTGAAGGGGACCCATAGGGGCCATTACTGCATTGATAGCTCTTAAGTCCTGCAGCAGCCTCCATTTCCCACATTTTTTTGGTATTACAAATATCGGTGTGTTCGAAGGACTGGTAGAGGGAACGATATGTCCTAAAGATAAGTGCTCTTGGACAAGTTCTTTAGCTCGATTAAGTTTCTCACAGTGCAAGGGCCACTGATGAACCCAAACTGGTGTGTCTGTGAGCCAAGTCAGCTTGAGTCGAGGCTGCATATCAGCAGCCCTCATCAAAAATTCGTCGTTAGAGACAGACCCCATTGTTCTAAGAGATCTCATCCCCACAGTGTGCAGGGGATTGAAAACACATATGGTTTTAATGTTGCTATACGTTCCTCTGGGCCTTCGATTATCAGAGTATTCATAGCTTGTTATGATATTTGCTAAAGGACATGTGATGAAGACCACAGAATGAGCCTCAGAGGGAACAAATGACCACCGGAGCGACTGCAGCAATAACTTTAGGACGCTAGATAGTGAAGTAGACCAAGAACACTCAAGCCGACACAACGGTGGAAATACCACAATGGCTCAGGGGAAAGGCGGTGAGCCCTCTGGGAAATATAGTCCAACATTCAAGCCCCAGAGGCCTGCACACCTTGTGGAGAGATCCCCTGTGCACCCAGTGCCACAACAAAGAACAACCCACTCAACAGTAAAAGTCCTTGCTATCGAGTTGACTTCCTTGTCCCATCCTCTATAAGGTTAATGGTAAAAGATGCCTGCAAACTGTATTCTTTTCGGATTTCTGGAAGTCCTTAATAGCATCATACATGAAAAATGCATACTCAGCTGGTCTACTAGGTCTATAGATAACCGACATTGCTGTTAACACTGAAACCTGATCACATCGCAAAGCCTCGAGGCAGCAACAGGCGGAAGTGGGGCAGGGAGGAGTGATCCAGAAGCATCAGGAGGCGATCGTCCCACAGAAGATCTAGATAAGGCAGTTTTGCACACCTTCTGCAGAATTTGATCAGTGGTCAGGGCTGCAGCTGCCATAGCACGAATGGGAATTAAAGGGAGAAATAAATCAGGTTCTAACTCCTGATCCACTGGTCCCATATTAAAAGGATCAACCTCTTCTTCATCATTAACACTCTTAGGCAGCTCTGCACTGCCAGTGTCATTAGACACAATTTCCTACATAGTCTCTTCTTTTGGTTCATGTAATGTAAGCACATCACTACCGGCA
>NW_008609030.1:1391-2673 GCF_000691845.1 Merops nubicus
AACCGCCTGCTTGGCAGGGAGTAGTGTACGCAGGGCAGTGTAAAGTACCTGCCCTGTGATAATTAATTCAGGAACAACAGAATGATTTAAAGTCTGTTCTTCTTGTAAACACTTCCCTACTTGCTGCTCGACCTTTATTTCATACGATCCTGTGTCTGGATACTCTGGGCAGTTATCTCGTATCCAAACCAGCAGCTGTACCAGTTTCAAGGGGGTTAATTTAAAGCCCTGCTCCTTGGTAATGCAGAGCAATATTTCTTTATGCATCTGTTGTGACTTAGTTGCCATTTGCCCCATGGTAACAGGGTCAAACTGCTTCCCAGCTGCTCACCGTTCTCATCCTGCAAGAATGGGTGATGAAAGACAGAGGTCCTTGTGGTAGAATCCTCACCGTTCAGCTTTCAGGGGGAACACCACTGGTTCTTTACCACTGAGTTGCATTTCAAAAGACCAATTCTGGAGCCATTTGTGGAATATGAGGGCATGGACTCACGGGCAGCAGAGCAGAGCAAGTGAATTGTTTAAGCAAAGCAAGTTGATCGTTTATTAAGCAGCAGACACACACATTTATCCTGTTCAGATTGCGAGTGTACCGACATATAGCCAATCATCGAAGAGCATGACGACATAGAGCCAATCAGGAAAAAGATCATGTGCTGTTCACACTCTACCACATCTCCATCAACAACATGCTTGGCAGTTATTCTATCTGCTTGCAGACTCTGTTTCTTATCAGTGAGTTCCTCCTACAGGCAGCTGCATGTTCTCTTTGTTTTTTTCTTGTTCTTCTCTCATACTGCAGATCGAGCTTTTCCTAGGCCTTATCCAGTAGATAACCCCACATACCCCCATTGGGATGAACCTCACTTTAGTAAAGCAGTTGCTACAACAGATTCACAGATTCACAGAATGTTAGGGGTTGGAAGGGACCTCAAAAGATCATCTAGTCCACCCCCTCTGCCAGAGCAGGATCACCTAGAGTACATCACCCAGGAACACGCCCAGGCGGGCCTTGAAAGTCTCTAGAGATGGCGACTCCACCACCTACCTGGGCAGCCCATTCCAGTGCTCTATTACTCTTATCGTAAAGTTCTTCCTTACCCTCAGGTTGAACGTCTTGTTCACCAGCTTGTGGACATTGCCCATAGTCCTGTCACCAGACACCACTGAGAAGAGCCTGGCCCCATCTTCCTGACACTCACCCTTTAGATATTTATAAGCATCAATAAGATCTCCCTTCAGCCTCCTGTTCTCTAAGCTAAACATCCCCAGCTCCCTGAGC
>NW_008609031.1:0-25610 GCF_000691845.1 Merops nubicus
AAGGCTCTAAGGAATTATTATGTTAATCAATAAGAGACGCTGCCTGAACGGGACTCGCTTTAACACTGTAGCAGGGGTTTGCTCTCGCAGAGCACGCAGGTAAGCCCGGTGTAACCACAGGATGAGTTGGGTATAGCACTGCATGGAAGGCCCTGTGGTGATTCTAACGAGTCTTTTCAAAAAAACTAGGAGAAATAGCAGTACTTTTTTTTTTTTTTTTTTTTTTTCTGTTTCTAGCTTAATCTGATACGAAGTCAAACCTAGGGACACTTTTTAAAGGAAAAAAAACAGTTTCAGGCATAGCAAGGAATTTTTCTCACAGCTGATTCCTATGTGCAGAAGGATATCTAAGGTCAGAGGTTATGCTTACCCAGATCAGCTTAAGAATCTTAAAACTCTCCTAAAAATTGCTAACTTGGAAAGCTGGCAAATTACTGTGATCAGTAAATTGCTCTTCTCCACTGGAATGCAAAGCAATCTTGTAAGAAAAATCCACAGAAGTAAGATCGTATTTCCCATCAGACGTGGGAAGTACATCAAGGCGGTTGCAGATAAAAACCACAAATGGTATAAAAGCCTCAAGTGACTAAACCCCAAGTGCACAAGGAGTGTTGTTTTCTTGTACTCTGCAGATATCTGAACCGAATGAGTTCGACATCATGCTTGTAATGCCCGTTGCGAGACTCCAGCTGGAAGAAAGTGATGACACTGGAGCCTTTTATTATCTGACATTCAAAAGAAATCCAAAAGAAAAGTATCTGTTAAAGTTTTTAGATGAAGATGGAAAATTATCAGCCTTTAAAATGCTTCAAGCACTAAGAGAAATTATTAAACAAGAAGTGAAGAACATTAAAGGTAAGTACTGGGAGAACAAGCTTCACCTAGGAGTGCTAGAAAATCCAGGTAAATGGCACATAGATCACCTTGCAGTTAACATGGGATTTTCTCTTGTCCCTGGTATCTCAACTTTGCTCTTGTGCTAAGAATCACCACAAACACATCAGAGCTAGTCATATCACGTGATTAGCCTGTTGCTCCGCTAGGCAATCCTCTTTCCATATGAAAATAATGTATATTAAGGGTTCTGTTGCATGCTTGGCACTTCCTGCACAACCTATGTCTCTTGCATCTATCTACAGTGTACAAAGAGCCCTTTGTTGAACTGGAAGTTTTCTTTTATACATTACCTAATATTTCATCTTGATCTATATAGAAAACATAGCCCCTTTTAGGGTGCTCTTTTTCTCTAAAGCCTTCAGAAACACTAGCCAGCTCTTTTCAGTGTTCAGCAGTGAAGCAGCACACTGGAAAACATCGTTGTGTTTCTGGTTCCGTAGGCACAGTAAATCAAGCAAACAGAACAGTTCAAGAGTGTTCCTTATCTCGCAGAACTCCTCAACAAGCTGTCTTAGCATTTTATTTAAAATCCATATCCTGTAGGATAAAGAGCCCGTGACTGAACCCAGGTATAAATTTATCTTGAGTAAAAACCTTAACTTTCTTAGGGAAAAAAAAAAAAATTCTAATGTATAAATAGATATAAACCCCAATTTCTTCTTTGTTATTAGATGTGGAAGTAACTGTGAAAAGGAGAAAGGCTGGAAGCCCTGCAATAACTCTTCAGATCAAAAATCCTCCAGCAGAAATATCAGTGGACATCATCTTGACTTTGGAAGTTCAGCAGAGCTGGCCACCCAGCACACAGGATGGTCTAAAAATTGAGCAGTGGCTGGGAAGAAAAGTCAGGGGAGACTTAAGATATAAATCACTTTACTTAGTAGCCAAACAAAACAAGAGAGAAAAGGTTCTAAGAGGTACTTTGTATCTTCTCTACAACTTGATCACTTCCGATGCTATAGTGTGTATCCAAATTAGTTTTGGTGTTCTGCCTTTGAGGTACAGATCTTTATCTTATCTTGGATATATCCAGATCAAAGACAAAGGAAAACCCTCTTTAAAACATCAGATCTGTGACACTGCTTGCCCTGTGCTAAAACCTGAAGACAAGACTGCTCTGCCAAGCTGTACACAAACCATTCCTAAGAGCATTCTGTTAAAGCTACTAGGTCAGACACATGGGCACGGACCTTTCCTGTGCTAGTGCTCTACTTAACACCAGTGTCCACTCCTTTGTCAGAGAAAACAAAAATGACAAGATTTCTAAAAAGGCAGGGCACATCCCTGTAAGTGAGGCTGCATACACAAATTACACGTCTGCAGGAGGTAAACTCGGTACTTTTCCATTAAGACACGTTATTTCTCCCCGAACTGTGGAATGGCTACAGCATACTTTTTTTCTCCAGACCAAGCCTATGTTAGTTTGCAGAAACATGCCCACTCATCATTGCTTTATGAAAACTGATGATCTCACCAAAAAGTTCAGGCAAATTTATTTTTAAATTTATTTCATTAGCATGCCCATCTTAACAATGACAAATAAATTGTTGCTGCTCTACTGAGTATCTCTTCCTGTCAAAATTAAAGAGTAACTGAACCAAACAGGCAAGGGAAACACTAACGTGTGTGAGGAAGACAGAAAATTGCTGGTGTTTTAAAACAGGATGTTGAGTTTTGCTAATCATTATTTTCAGAAACATTACCAGAAGAAGAAAAATAAATTCTTTAGAACAGTCACCTTACCCGAGCCATACTCACAAGCCTATCCCTTGCACAAAGAAATTGAAACCAATAGTGAAGATTTTATTTTATTCAAAACCAGAATGGTTAGGCAATAAGACTAATAATACAGAACAGAAACTGAAAGGTAGAATATTTCTATGAATGGTGTAAATCCTCAGTCGTGTTCAACAAATGCAGGAACGTTTGGAATGAAGCTTAAAGTAAACCCAACCGTCTAAGAATATAGTTAAAGCCTGAAAAAACATTATCTATGTCCTATATTACTAACCATTCTAATTGTCTCTGTGTGGAGCAGCTGGGGAATTAAGAAGGAATTAACTAATTGTAGTTAGTAAATTACAATTTGAAGCCCAAAGAAATTGCTGATATTTAAAACTAAGTCAATTACAAACTTTTTTTTCCCTAGTCAGAAGCTGGTATTTTTCAGGACATGGTTCAGTGATCATGGTAATATTTGGTTTAGGGTTGGACTTGATGATCTTAGAGGTCTTTTCCAACCTTAATAATTCTATAGTACTTACTACCGTGTAACAATTTAACATCTTGTACTCAACTCTAGGCAACACCTGGCGACTCTCTTTCTCACACATTGAGAAGATCATAATGAAGAATCATGGCAGCTCAAAGACGTGCTGTGAATCTGATGGCCCAAAGTGCTGTAGGTTGGTATTTCACCTGAATACATTAAGCCTGTGTGAGCCAGGCTGGCACTGTTTCAGATTGTTCTGTCCTGGTTAGAAGGCAGAATTGTGTCCCCCCTCCCTTATCCCTCAGTTTCCCAGGTAGAGAGGTAAATAAGGAAGGCAGGGGTAATGAAAACCTTGCACCAAATTGAAAATTAACAAAATGAAATATATTATTTAACAGGGAACAGAAAGGAAGAAGGGTAGGGGTTTAAACAGAGTAAGGGGGGTTGTAGGAACAACAAGACAAGGAAGATTAAACTTCCAAATATACAAAACCCAAATGCTGTGCTGAGGCTCCCCAGTGCTGGATCTGGCTGGATTGAGGTGGATTGAAGCTGGATGCACAACCCTTGGACGTGGATGGAGGCAGGGAAGAATCGGTAGATCAGGCCCAGGTCTCCAGGATGGCCACGGCCACGTGTAGCACAGGGAGCAGCAGAGCAGCGTGTGCCCAGGTAGAAGGTCAAAGGAGCGAGAGCAAGAGCAAGAGGCAGAGGCGTGCCTTTCTCGCCCCTTTTATAGACCTTGGCAGGAAGTCCCGAAGACAGGAAAAAGGGGAGTGGGAGTAGGACAGGTGTACGCCCCTTTCATTCAGGCTTGTACCTGGTTTAGGGTTTCAGATCTCCACCCACCAGGGGCAGCAGGTTTCAAACCATCACACAGATTAACATTTAAGAATTTGATCTCAGCCTAATTACTCGTAATAGGGAGCAAGAATAAGGCTTTTGGGCATTGTTCTGCAGCAGTAGAAGACTGCACGTACTCGCTGAACCTTTGACTTGCGTTTGCTCAGCAAGAGGTGGAAACGAATCATACTGCAGGTTTACATTCCAGACTTGCCTCAGAGAGCAAAGATAGGCAACTGGTTAAATAAGCTTTCCCAAACAGTCCCATTTAGAAGAAACAGCTTAAAAGTCTCAATGACAGCTTTCTGAGCTCTGGGAGAACAACTACACTTTGTTCCCAGGCAATTTCTAAAACGATGGTGAGGAAAGAACTGCTGAATGGGATCAGGATGAATAAAAGCAATTTTTTCACTCCCAATACAAAAACTGGTTTCTGCATTTTTTCAAGGAGAAAGAGCAAAACCCATGAGAGGTACAGAACCTCATTAATGCCAAACCAACTTCTTGCTTTGCTTAATTACATCCTGTAGTGAATCATAAAAGTCCGGAGAGAACTAATGCACAATTCTTTGCCCTTGCTTTACAAACATTATCAGATGTGCCAGGACCCTGAGGAGCAGTGTGTTAATGGTGTACACCTCTTCCCCTTGTGGTGTGCCACAGCAAGGTGCTGGCCTTTCCTTCAGTGCAAAGCCAAGCTAAGAGGGCAGCTCGGATCTTAAGCAGTGCTCAGAAGTTTGTGTTATGCTGCTGGGAGACTGTGCTGTGTCAGCGCGCTGCCGACCAACACTTTGCATTTCTACGTTGGTGTGGCCACCAGTGAAAGTGGTGCTTGCACAGAAACTATTGTTTCAAGTAGAAATCCCTCATTGCTAAATCTGATTTCATACCCAGGAGTTCTAGGATTTAGATCTAACCTAGTGCTGCACAGATTTTCAGGTTTCATTTAAAACATCCTTGAAAATGTTAGTCTAGCAGAGGAAGAACATTTTTATTGCTTTCATGAATGTGTATTTAAATATCTAAAACACATGCTTAGATCTATGTAGAAGGTACCTAATTCTTCTTTATTTAACAGGAAAGGTTGCCTTAAGCTTCTGAAGTATCTTCTAGAGCAACTTAAAATGAAGTATTCAAAAAAGCTGGAAAAAATCTGTTCCTATCATGTCAAAACTGCTTTTTTCCATGCATGTGTCATGTGGCCAAATGACACAGACTGGCATTTGGGAGACCTGGATCACTGTTTTCAGAAGTATCTGCAGTATTTTCTGGAGTGCCTGCAGAAGATTGAGCTGCCACACTTTTTTATTCCCCAATACAACTTGCTCAGCCTGGAAGATAAAGTGAGCAGTGATTTCCTTTCAAGACAAATAAACTATCAGTTGAACAATGGATTCCCAATATTTCAGGAGAAATATTAAAAACATTGTTTACAATAACTAATGGATATTTGCATATTTAAAACCCGGAATTTCTGCACTATAAGTTACTCATCAGTAGTCTGATAGTACAAAACAAAAGGGAAAAACACTATGCAATTTTCTCTTTAAAGGAAAAATTCGCTGAGGAGCAGGTCTCCTCCTGATCCTTCTCGTGCTCCTCCGCATCCCCATAGAGGCTTGCTTACCATTCTGCCCCCAAAGACTACAGTCCCTGGGTCAAGTATAACTTTGTATCCTTTATATTTGCGTTGGTTCTAGTTTTGATGTTCATTAAGTGTTTTTATTTCAACCCGTGGGTCTTCTCTCCTTTTCCCAATGCCCTGCCTCTGCTGGGGAGGGGTGATCCGGTGACAGAGCAACTGCTAGATTTTACTCCAGATATGGGACCAATACAGGCAAATCCATATCAAGGAGGAAGACTCTCCATGGCAAAGGTTATCAAAACCAAAAAGCAGCATGACTCTGACATTCTCAGAACTAATTGAGCTCAGTTTCTTATGTTTAGAGTGTGTTAGGAAATATTATCATTAGTATTTTTTCCTATTACTAAAATTGTGCAGGTGCTAAGTACACAGTATTTGGGAGCTACTGTGCTGCAAGCAAATAAATGTTTTGCTTTTTTCTTCAAGATGCCATGGGAAGACCATATTTTTAGCCTACTTTTTGAAGGCAAGATAAGCTACCAGCTTAAATAATGTCCAGACTTCATCTCAAGTATGAGACAATATGAGGGAAGGCCAGAAGAACATTTAGAGAATACATTCACTAAAATATTCTCATTTCATCAGATTCAGTTTATTAGTTTGCCATTTACTTTTATGACACAAGTACACACAAGCTCAGACCAAGCATCCAGTGCAGGAACAGGCCCTTCGCATATAGCTTCTGAAGGATGATGACAGACCCTGTTACCACTAGCAGCCTGTGTGACAGAATCTGACATCCAAATGTAAAATTCAAACCAACTTTACCTCAAAGAAATAAAAGCTGACCATCAATTGGATTTCTTCTTCATGACTGTTAACTCTAGCAAACTGTTTTTCTTCCTCAAGCTAGAAAAATCACATCCACAAGAACAAGAGTAGAAGCTGTTTCCCAGCTAGCCAAACACATACTTCTTGTTTATGCTCTCCTTCATTAGAAGGAAAAGCAAGATTTCTTTCAAAAAAACTTGAGACACAAGTCTTAACGAAAATTACTTTCAATGTTAAGTTAAAAAAAAAAATCAGTTATTGCAAACAGCAGTTTTCAAATAACGTTATCCTTGGAAATGCTTCTGCCACTGGCAGATGTGGTGCATCAACGTGGAAGGGCAGTATTTTGAAGCCATACTGACAAACATGGCTTACATTCACCAATACAGTTCTCTGAAAATAAAAGGAAAAATTGTCTTTTACTTTCTTACATATTAATACTCCATTTAATTAGAAAAAAACCACACCCAAACAAGCCCATAATATTTTTAACCAGTAGGCAATGGCTTCAGCAGTTATGCACGTCACAAGAAAAAATAATGAAATTAATTTTTCTTAAGGGGAAAATAGTATCCAAGTGCAAAACTAGATTTATTTCTCTGTAAAGTTAATCCAGTTTTCCTTTCTAAGCTACTTTAAAAAATGCATTTTATTTAAATGGGACAGGTACAGAAAACAACCAATGACAAAAGAAACTTTTAAATTCAAGCCCACAGATGCTAACGTTAACTATAATCACTTACTTTGCTTCAGTAGTTTCAAGGAATCGGAGTTAGTTTCGGGGCCTTCTCTGAAACCTTCCTCTACCCTTCTCAGCTTCCCTTCTGTTTTTAAATCTTTTGTATCTTTCTGCCATTGCAATAAGCTCGCTGGGAACTACCTGATAAAAATGCAGCACAAGAACAAGTTTAGTTTTAAATAACTGTCAACTTTGAGACTCTGCTTTGTGAAAATGCTATTGATTTGTGTCCTCCTCCCAAACTTGTTTTTGGTATTTATCTGGCTCTTGTCACTTTGCAGATTGTCTTTTCTGTAGAGGCATAGAGCAATCTTTTATACAAGTTTATACTGAAATATACTGAAAAACAATAGGCAGTGTCCCTGGACTTTCCATGGATACATGGATGCATGCATCCTAGTATCACCATATCTGATGACAACTTATAACCAGCTAGAGTAAAAGACTTGTATTATTTCAGATAGAAGTTATCTTTTAGTGATAACAAACAGCTGGAAAAAATGTCCAGTGCCACTAAGAGGTTATACCCTACTAAATACATATAGTATATGTCTGTATACATTAACATATATGCAGATTGTCCATCCATAACATGTAAGCAGGTGTGGTAGTCCAAATGAGAAAACAGAAAAGGACAAAGATGCCATAATTTACACGTAACCTTCTTGTCACTACATAATAATCTGCATCCATATATATAAACATATACACCTACCCTTTATTATCAGGTGGTTTTCCACTCGATTGCCTAACAAATCTGTTCATACGTCTTAATAAGCTTATATATAAAGATCCCTGCAGCATGACACAAATCTACTGTTGTACCTGCTTTTCTTTAGGGAGATTATCTGTATATTCAAAATCATGGAGAACACCTGGCTAACAAATGCACCTTACTTGTTTTGAAATTGAAGTATTCTGAACCTTCAGCCCATGTTTTCAATTGCCTTCCTTCCCTTTTACGTGATGCTTTAAGACTGAAGTAATGCTGCTTTTACTGTCATGAGGAAAGAAAACCTTGCCTATATGGATACTGCCCTCCTATCAGATTTAACTAGAAGTTTTAAGAATAATGTTGGGACTAACAGTTGACCTTGGAAGTAAGGATTCAGAGATGCTCTTTTCTCCTCTGAACTCAGGGACCCATTCCCAGTTGAACTGTCACATGTTAAAGAAGTTTGGGAACTTCACAATGTACAGCAGGAGACTAGGCACGGATGATAATGGCTGACTCAGAATACCAAACAAGGTACCTGTTTAAGTGGTTTTAAAGTATCATTACCAGTTTAATCACTTACATTTTCTAAAAAAAAAAAAAAACAAAAAAAAAAAAAAAAAAAAACAACAAAAAAAAAAAAAAAAAAAAAAAAAACAACCAAAAAACCCAAAACCAACCAACCACACACCCCAAGCCCTGAAGTTCCAAGAATATTTTTTTGTTGTTGTAGGGTTTTCTGTTCTTCTCCCTCAAAAGCATCTTACCAGGTTTGCAGTAATTGGCATAACAATTTTCAAAGAAGAGTTGCAAAAAATAAGATTTAGGTGAATCTCTAACTCGGGGTTTAAAGTTTGACTAAGTGTCCACAATAACAATCACAGATCCTAGGTAAAAGATACTGAGTTTGTACTCAAACTCCCATCCCCCTAAAATAAAAAAAAACAACTATAAAATTTCAACTTGTGTCAGGTCATGTTTACTGTAAGTCAGGCAAAATACTGTTTCTTGTTACAGCAAGAGACAGCAACATGTCTCTGGCTTCTCAGATAGAGTACCAAGAAAAAATATTTCTTTATTTTAAAGAAATAAATCACATTCCAGTCCTATTTCCCATACTATTGACAAGCATCTGTGAGAAATACACTTCGGTGAAGTACATGGAAATATCACAGCTGTCAGATATAATAAACTGAAAGGCAGTTGAGTTTCTTCTGACATAAATATTGTTAATACTTACAGTGTTCAATAAGAACATTGATAGATCTGTCCAGAAGTGCAATATTGGAATGGAATACTATGAAATGAAATAGATCTTAATATTCCTCTGTAGAGTTCTATGTTAGTTACTTTTGCTTTGGATTTGGAAGGCTTTGATTAAAGCTCCCAGGTTCTTCTTTAGGACTCATGTGTAAGGCAAAATACAGCTAAGGATATTCAGGACACGAGAGACTGAAGTACCAATTTTTTGCCTGAGACAGTACAAACACTTACCAAGAAAAGTCCAAGCAGGTTTAGACCTTCAAAGATGGTTTCAGGTGGCAACCCAGAAAGAATATAGATCTTACCCAGTAAGATGTATTCTTACTTGTTTTGCTCTTTCCAGAATTTCAGTCAGCTCAGATGCAACCCTCCAATCTTTCTCAGTGACAAGTGTTATTGACACCCCAGTACATCTAAATGAGGAATGAAATCACTGTTGATCTTAAATAAAACTGCTGCTAGGCTTTTCCTACTGACCTATACAACAATGAGTTATTCTACAGGCAATATTACAGAACTGGTAGATAAAACCAGCTTGAGCATTTACTAAGCAATTCCTAAAGATCAGAGTATGGCAATCCACCCAAAATGGAGCAAAGGCACAACTAATTCAGCCTTTTGGACAATAAAGCTGGCATAAAGAAAGCCTATTTAAGTATGAAGAGACATGCATTCATATCATAATTAAAATAAACATATACATAAGAAAAAAAAAAAATCACACTTGTGCCAATCTGGGCAAGTAGCATTCAAAAGCCCTAACACCAAACACCACCGCCATGATGGGCTGAAAACTTTGAACTTATATATGTTTTTTCCCCAACGGGCTGAAGCCAGTGGCTCATGAAGAGAAACAAGGAAGTAACATTCCAGATACCTACACAGAAGTTGCTTTGAACTGTATTTCTTCCCCACATTTAAACTGCCTTTCAAACATCCTTTTCAATGAAAAAAAAAAAAAAAAAGAAAACTGGAAAACTCGTTTGCCTTAAATTTAACAGCAAACTAACCTCAAAACATAAAGAAGTGTGTCATTATCTAAAACATACTTTGACAGGCTCTGGACTCTTCACCCCCCCCCACCTCACGTCACCTCTAGCTCTAGCATTTGACAGAAGCAGCACATTTGCAGCACACACAGTATTGGGAATATATCACTATTTTCTTGTCAGCACTTACCCTGCTCTTCCAGTACGACCTATTCTATGAACGTATTCTTCAATGTTGCGAGGGAAGTCAAAGTTAAACACGTGAGTAATGTCATGCACATCGAGGCCACGGGATGCTAAGTCAGTAGCTACCAGTATTCTTACTTTGCCTAAAATGAGTTCAACGGAGAAAGAACATGCTTTTATGGAATAAACAGAAAATATACTCCAGTCTATTGTTTTTCTAGTGTATAATGCACTTGACACATAAAGGAAAAATACATTTGTTGCATGTCACAACTGAGTTACTCTTAAAGACAAGGTGGTAAAGTAAGCACTAAAATACCATTTTAGTATTATTTTTATTTCACAAGTAGCATAGTAAGGTGCAGAAGCAAGAAGCAGGCCTAGCTGATACAAGTCTCTGAAAAGAACAGAAACTTCTATATTCTCAGCTGGCATCCTTACTATAGGACTACTCATTGTTTTATTAGCATGTGATCACATAACCCCAAAGTATAACCCTACTGGCAAAATTAAGAGCAGAACCATTTCACTCAAAGCACCATCATTTGACTCTTAAATTTACTGTTTTGTAGACTAGCACAATACTGACTTCTCCACTGAGATTTCAAAACTAAAATAAGCCTTAAATTATCTAACCCTTAGACATTCAAAGTTCGATTGAAGAGCAGTCTCTTTATATTTGATGGGTTTTTAGTTTCTCAAATTAACAAAGTACACATCATTCAGAGCTTTTCAATATTTTCATTTCTATGGTACTGAAGAGACATGGCATGCACAAAGTTCTGCATGTGACAAACTTTAGAAACCTGGGCTAAACAAACCAGTACTTCAATACAAACACACCTTTCCTGAAGTCATCTAAAGCCTGTTCTCGATCATACTGCTCCCTGTTACCATGAAGTGACTGTACTGGAATTCCTTGGAGACCAAAGTTACTTGCTAACTCATCAGCTCTAGGATGAAATAAAACAGTGGCTCTTAAAAAGAAAAAAAATATGAAAAAAACCCCAAAGCGCAGCATCTAGATTCTGATCCAAAAGACAATAAAATTCAACAGAAGGTAAAATGCATACCCAAGGAGAAAACCTGACCTAGGTCAGCTGATATTATTGATATTCCACACATACATAGTTGCTTTTATAGATACATGACTAGAAATAATACGATTTTTGTGTTATTCACTCCAAAAGCTCAGGTACAGTCCAGTGACCACCCCTTCTCCCCAACCAGGTCTTCTACACACCAGCTGCCTATGAAAGTAACCAGCACATCAGGTTAAAGCACCCCCAAGAATCTTAATGTCTGCTTTATCTGCATGAAATTGAGATTTACCAGCACTATTAACTGTATTAAAAAAGACACAAATGACCAGTCAGTCTGGAGGAATAGATAAGTCTATCATTAAAAAAAATATACTACTACTAGTACACTGCTGACAAGAGATGTTACACTTGGTAATTACTATGTAAACTCAGAACAGAAACTATCCAGTATTTCTGTTCAAAAAAAAAAAAAAAAAGAACAGATGTAATACAAGACAGTGATCACATACACAACTTTTCTTCCCACAAAAATGATGACCTTATCTTTTGGCTTCATAGATTCAATGAAGTGTTGCATCAAAACTGTCTTTTCCTCCTCAGTGACAATAATAACTCTCTGCTCTACTGTATTTACTGCCTGTCAAACAGCAAAAAAGGGATGTTAAGTAGAAACAAATTAGAATTTTTTTTCCCCAGTTAATTTCCATATTATGGTATTATAAAACTAGTAACATGATACTGCACAAAACCTATTTGAAAATCAAAATATATACCAGTTTGGAGTTCAGACAATGAAAATTTACTTTCTCCTAGTTCTTTTAGGAGAATAGAAAAACTTATCTTTCAGCAGTCTGCCAAATCACATATTTGCAGAGATTTAGAGGGTACAGATTAGTGGACTAGCGAGGTGAAAGATATATTCCTTATATTAGTGAAAAGCAGATTAAAGTACTTCAATATTAGTATATTTTATACTAATCCAGAGCAAGCTGGAACACTGGAAGTCTTGCTTGAAAGGACAAGCTTTTAAAGAAGATTCTTTAGTCAACTTGAAATTATGAGATTTGTCCAATTCTTCCATCCATGGTTTGTCAATAAAAACTTCACTCCATGGTAAACAGTTACAAGCAAAATTTTTCCTGGTTTAACCATAGGTTCTTCTCCAAAAGAAAAAAACAAAACAAATGCCAAACAACAACAAACAAACCCAAAAACCCCCATACCACCAAAACAAGAGCAGAACAACTCACTGCTAAGTCAAGAGTGCCAACATATACAATCATAGGGTTTTTCAAATAAGATTTCGCTAGGTGACGAACACCGTCAGGCCAGGTAGCACTAAACAGGAAAACACACGTGAGAACAGAGTGCAAAATCACCAGTTCCTCAGTTTAACCACATCCCTTATTTTCTTTCCTAGACACCAGTGAAACACTTGAGTATGCAGTAACAGCAGTCAGGTTGTACAACATTTAGAAATAATCTTAAGAAGTTATGAGGAAAGAGCACTCAAGCTTTGAAGATATCTTTCTCTGTTAGAAGGACACACAACAGTTGCGGAGTTTTTATAATTAAGTCAGAAGCAAGTTTAGCAGTTCAATGATACCTAATCAAAAAGTTTCTAGTCTCTTTTTATCTCTCAAACAGCTCAAATGTAAAATACAATAAAAACAGTTGGGATACTCTAAAATCCCAAGAATCTGAATAATTTCAAAATTAATCTAGGTACAGATTAGCACAGATCCTGATCAAAAAGTTAGGATACAATTTGGACCCAGATGGAGAAGCTGGCATTTCAAATTGATATGGCAAATTCTAGCACTCCCAGGACACCTTCATTTTTTATGAAAACTAAGTTGTTTTTATAGTTTATGTAAAACATAAGAAAAAGTGTACAAAATAAAACTGCCAAATAACTCATTAGGACTGATTAGACAATTAGAAAGCAAACTGATGCCACTGCCATTTAGGCTAGTGACAATTTTATTAAAAGTGCCACATTTATTTTGAAGTTAATTTGTTCAATAATCTCCAGCTTACAGTGTTCAAGTAGTGAGCACGATTAGTTTATGCACCTTGTCATAACAGTCTGTCTGTCAGGCCGCACATCTATTAAGATCTTCATTATCTGAGGTTCAAATCCCATATCCAGCATTCTGTCGGCCTCGTCTAACACCTGCTCAGAACAAGGTTATTTGTTGTGACTAGTTCCTTAGATGAGGGTTTCAGCAAGGCCCTGAAGAGCAGACCATTTTAATGGCAACCATTGTAACTGCAGAACCCACCCACGATGTACTGGGAAACCTGTTCAATGTCTGTGTCACCTCTTCAATTCCCTTGAAGCTTTTTCATTTAGTAATACATTTTTGGGCAGAACAAGAAAGCCCACAGCACCTTTAAGAGCACTCAAAGTCAATGAAGAAGAAACAACAACCATTTGTTTTAACACTAACTTGGTGCCTAAAACTAAGCACAGAATTAACCAAACCCAAACCCAACCCAACCCTGGAGGTCAACCGCAAATAACATACTTCGAGGAAGAAATTTTTGGTAGTTCAAACAGGAAATCTCATTTCTACCTTGTTAGAGATCTCATACCAGACCAAAATATCAGTTATCAATTTAGTTCCTACTTCCTAGAAGTAGGAAAAAAAGCCAGACTGTGTGTTCTAGCTCACACTAGGACGCTGCAGAACTCCCAGAGCCCAAATTTATTTCATCTGGTAAAAAAACTCAAGAGAACAAGTGAGCTGAAGGTCCAATAGTACAACTATTTGGAACTGATCTTTTATCTAATATACATACACACTTGCCAATGTTTTCAGAGTCTTATGATGGAAGAAGGCTGCCACCCAAAATTCATTTTTCTCCTTCAATTTTCAAATAGTAACTTTGATAGTAATCAAAGTTATATTGATCATGCTTAAGTATTCACATTGTCTAGTCACTTATTTGGAAACATAAGCCTTTGATAATCCCTTTCCCCTGTCCTGATTTTGCTGTCCCGTTCTTTTCAGATGTTTTATTCTATTAGGTTTTTAGTAAGTTACCTATGTGTATCTCTGAAATAACAATAGATCATCATCTGAGAGACAGAAGACAAGAATTCTGTTTCCTGATTTAATTCCCTCTATTTTCAAAGGAGTCTCAGAGATTTCATTAACTACTTGGATTCTAATACAATGGCAAGGCTGAAACATCAATTTTATATGCAGTCAGCTACTACGCCACTTTCAGCAGCAGCAGCTTTCCAAGCTGTCAAGCACACTTCGCTGGAAAGGGAGAAGAAAACACGTGAGTATGGGTATTAGATGGATTAGAGTAGCTGAAGTTTAATTTCCTGACTTCTGATAGCTGCTCAATAACAAATAAAGGCCATTATAGATAAGATGGATATCAGCACAATTTTTTCCAAATTGCTCATAGCCAGGTCCTGTTTTATAAACTACATCTCCCAGCAGCTGACAATCTTAACAACTTTTTGTTATCTATACATACTTGTTTGTTAATATTATTAATTTTCATTCTATTTCTTGGCAAGAAATTCTTACAAGCCAGCTCTTCACTCAAAAATTGTTTTCTTTCATGTTTTAAATTAGTTACTGCTAAGTTTTACACTACTTTTTCTCGTATTTGAAGAATAAAAGGACTACTCCAATCTACCATCTATATCCTACTTTGTGATTTATATTTTTTTTAGTATACTCTTTGCACTAAATGCTTCCCAATTGTTCATGCACAACTCCAATTTCTTTACTTCGGTTTTATGAGCATAAGGTCAAAAGCAAAAAGCACTCAGACTACTGAAAAATGAATACTGATTTACACAGAATGAGAAGAATCAATATTCGAATGACATGTATTATAAACAATCAAAAGGTCATACGTGACAGATTTCCCAGAGTTTCCTCTGAAATTACAAAAAACACCAATCTGTCTTGAATAGGTCGGTTTCTAAAAATCTGAATCAAGACTGCAACTAACTTGATGGTTCTGTCACACAAGATCACAAATTCCCTGCCTCCAATTCAGCTCATGTATAGATTTAACAGTATTTAAACATGCAAAGTTTTGGTTTTTTTTTTTTTTTCTTTGATAAACAATTTTATTCCAGTCTCTGACCTTGGAAGTCCTTTGGGAAACAATGTCATACCAGCAAATAATACTGAGTATACTTTAAGAGGATTCACAGGATTCATCAATATCTTTAAATGAAAACTGTGAATGCTCTTCAATGAAGAGTGTTCTTCATCCAATGTGTGAAAGCTGAAATGTAACATCCCTCTCTTTTCTCTGAAATAAGACTTCAGGATTAAATTATTTATATGCTAACAATGAGACTGTGAAAATAAAAAGTAACTAATATAGTCAAAAATACAAGGCACTACAGGGGAAAATACATGATAACATTAGAGTGTTGGATGTCCAGCTTTCATATGGGTTCTAAAGAAACACAGCATTTCCAGAAAGCCATGCCAGGGAGGTTTAGGTTGGATATTAGGAAGAATTTCTTCACTGAAAGGGTTGTCAAGCACTGAACAGGCTGCCCAGGGAAGTGTTTGAATTGCCATCCCTGGATGTGTGTAAAGGTTGTGTAGATACGGTGCCTAAGGATGTGGTTTATCAGTGGACCTGGCAGAGTCTGGTTAATGGTTGGACTTGATGATCTTAAAGGTCTTTTCCAAACAAAATGATTCTATGACTAACCACTTTGCAAAACACAGTCCTTGCAGCAGTTTCAATCTTCTGATAAAAATATCTAGCTGCTAGTGATACAATATCAAATGTTTTTCTCCTGCTTTAAATCCCATTTTTTTAATTTGATAGGTAATTCTTTTTAGTAAGGTCATACTATAGTATATGCTGCTCATACCAAAACACCTGATTTTGCTTACATATATATTCTTTGCTTTACAAAGCGGTGTGTGCTTGTAGTATGACCACATTTCACCGCAACAGAGAAAGATTACAAATGTTCCTATAATTCTCAGAAAGCAGGTTTTCAGGCCTTTTTTCTTCCTGCTTAATTACATGTTACTCTTCTACATAAGGCTACTCTTCTGTCTTCCAATATTCTTTTTTTCCAAATGGCCCAATTTCTAATTTTGCTACACCACCACCTGCCTTGCCAGCAAGCTCACAACCATCAGCTATGAGTTGAGGTAACTTGAGTTACCCTTGTCAGGGTAACTTGCATGAGTATTTAACCCTTAGAGGGGAGTGGGGGTGAATACAATGGAGGGAAAGCAGGGTGAATTCTCAAACCAGGCAACAAGCCACCAGTCACACAGGGAACTCCAAAATAATTTGAATATATGAAAGTATCTTACAAAATAATGATTTTAAGTGTCCAGCACAGCAAAAGGCACAAATGAAATGAAGATACGAGGATTCTTAACAGAACTATTTTCCCACTGAGATTCAAAAGAAAGTCAGTGAGCCAAACATGTAAATGTCTGTTTGCAACTCTGCTGCTTACTATACAAGTTCCAGAAACAATGAGAGTCACTGGTAACATTTAAAGTGAAAAGAAAACCTGCGAAAAGCATTTCCTCCGTTAGTAACTGATCCTGACAAAATGAACTTTAAAACAGCCAACATTGCTAATATGACATAATTCAGCATCTTTAAAATGCTTACTGTGCTAGAAGTCTATTTTTTCCTAGGGAAAACTCTACCTCTGCAACGCAATTACGGTAAATATGAACCATCCCTCCAACACCAATCTCAATGTTAAGGTGCACTGTAACTAAGAGTTTAAAATTTTAAAGAAAACTTCATTAAAGCTTAAGTTCTCACTAAGTCAACCATTTCCCAACAGATGCGTTACTTGTTCCCCATCAGCTACTTGCCAAGTACGTTATGCTCTTCAGATTTATGAAGTGGTTCATCTGGAGATCGTGCAGTCTGCCAGGAGTAGCGATGACGATGTCCACGCCTTTGGTAACCACGTCTATCTGCTCTTTTCGGTGCCCACCACCATAGACGCAAATACTGAAAGAGGAAATGTTTTACAGAAGCAGTGTATTAAGGCTCAACTAAAGTAAATCTGTCTCGAATAAGTGCTACCATATTGCTTCATTTAAAAAAGTATCTGGTATCACCAAGAGGAAGGAATACACGAAGTGAGACTGGCAATATCGCAGTAAATTACGGACTTAGCACTGAATGATGTTCTCTCAACAGTTCAGAAATAGCGTTCTGCTGAAACTGCAGTGAAAGTCATCATGAAAGGTAGCTATTAAGCTATGTTTTGGGTTGTTCTGAAAATATTCACACCAAAAATAGATGAAGGTATGAAAGGGATGCATAATTTTCTAGACAGTACCATCGAAAGTCAGGTGTTTTGGTGTCAAAACAATAAACACACTTGTAAGATATTAGGCTGACACACAAGCTTAACATGCTATGTAAAAGTCATTAATATTTTTGGGAAGGAAGCAGAATGGGCATTTCAGTATTTGATAACTACAAGACTAACTCTGAATGCTATACAAAGTTACCAGAAAGCCCTAAGTTTCAGAGCATAGTACTGTCTAATAGCTTAAATCAAGATCCATGCTCTCAGCAGGTTTGTGGATGAAACCAACGTGGGGAAACAGTCAATACTCTAGATGTCTAGCCCATTACTCAGAACAACAGAAGGATAGAGAAATGGGCTGACAGAATTCCCATGAAGTTTATTCAATACCAAAAACAAAGATGGAATTCCCTCATGGCTGAGGGCCAACATGCTAGGAGATGACTTTGCAGAAAGACTTGAGTGGGCAAGAAACTGAACTTTTTCCAGCAGTGTAATCCCACAAAAAAATAAAGCCAGTTGTGGAGGGGGTAGCCAGCAGGTTGAGAGAACTCATTCTTCCCCTTCATTCAGTGCTTGTGAGACCACACCTCAAACAATATCCAGGTTTTGTACCCTCTGCCTCTATTACAAGACAGACATATTGACACTAGAGCAAGTCCAGCAGGCAGCTACCAAGATGGTCATGCACTCCATCCTCTTCACGTGAGGAGCTGGTAGCGAGACTTGTTCAGCCTGAAGAGAAGGCTCAGGGAGATCTTACTGCTGTCCACAACTACTGAACAGCAAGGTACTGAGAAAAGACAGACATACTCTTCTCAGCTGTCCACACAGGACAAGCAACAAAGCCACAATACAGAGAACTCTTAACTATATAAGAAATCAAGTTTTCAACGTAAATGTAGTCAAAAGAAGCATTCTAAAACCTGGGAAAACACCAACTCCGAGCTTACAACCTTCCCCTCCTCTCTTTGCAGATGCAATTATTCTACTAAGTAAGTTAAGCCACAAGTGGTAGAAAAAAAGGAATTATTTTGCAAGTAAGAGAGAAGTAACATTACCTTTTAATCCCTTTGTATCTGTACTTTGCACACTCTGACTCTACTTGAAGTGCCAGCTCTCGAGTGGGAGCAAGGACCAACATTCCAGGCCCCCCACGCTCGGTTTTGGATCTGCAATAAGGTATCTTTAGAATATGGGTATATAAGGCTAGGTAAAGTCCATCACATCAGACATCAACTAATTTTATACTGTTCTAGACTTTCTCAGTACACTGCTAACCGTATCTATGGTGACAAATCTCGCACTTACTCCACCAAGTTTATAATTTTTTTCCCAATTTGTGGTTTATGATCGTCTTTACTAGAAACTTCTTTACAGCCCACATGGGGGCTGGAGGCAGAGGGAAGTATCGACAGCTAACTGAGTCAGACACGTGAGCAGTCCTTACATTGGTTGTGAAGTCAAGTGAATGAACCCAGGCATTAAGTACGCTAGCGTCTTCCCGGTACCGGTCTGTGCTATGCCAATAAGATCAATTCCTTGGAGTATAATCGGCCATGCCTGGGACTGCCATAAAACAAGAAAATACTTCAGTGTGCTCTTCTCTTCAACTTCAGTTAAAGACTCACCAAAATTGAAGAAATACCTGAATTGGTGTAGGCTTTTGAAAGCCAACTTTTCTTATATTAGCCATAATGTCAGGATAATGCTCAAATACATCTTCAAACTTGCAAACAGGATTGGGAATGCAGCGCTTTTCACCTTCTTTTAAGTCATCACAAATGATATTATTATTTTCTTTCCTGTGTAGAATTAAAGAAGTGCAATTGCTTTAAGACTCGTTATCCGAAAATTAGAGCTAATTGAAAAGACTGCCTTTCTGATTTTTTTAATTTTTGTTTTAAATTCCTGGAACAAGAAAAAATGAGTTCAAGCTCTTGAATGAGACTTGTAAGTATTCTTCCAAGCTTTAAGAAAGCCTCACTACAGAAACACTTTTTCTGGAGGCGATCAATCACCATTTTTTTTTCTTAAGAAACACTAATTTGAAGTTATATATGGTTATTAATATGAACTGCAGTCCTGTCCTGTCAGGTTTCAGTTACTCTCTATTACAAATCAAGTAACTGTGACAAGTTTTTAAACCTAAAGACAACCCACAACATAGAGGAATGGACTGGACTATTGTCAGAATCCTAAATTCTGACCAAAGCTTTCCCCAAAACATTGTCAGCTTCCTGGATGCTCCAGAAAATACAAACAGAACAGTTGAGAAAAAAAAGTGGTCAGTAAGACAAGCTAAAAAAAAAAAAAAATCTCAAAACCCCAAACCGAACCCACCTTAAAACCAATCAACATGCAGAACACAACAATGCACACAAGAAGCCACATTAAAAACCGTCGTTCTGAGGCTCTTCCCAATTAAGAGGTATTAATACACATAAGTAGTTTATCTTCACTCCAGTTCTGTACTACTCTGAAGATTCCATTTAGCAAATAGCTTTACTTCAGGTGGGGTGTGGGCTAGGAAAAGAACGGGCAATTCAGCCTCTCCTGATGTTTAAGAAAACCTGTTTTTCAATTAATCTTTTTTTCCTTAAAGCAAACAGATCAGATAAAAAACGAGAACTTCACTATGCCTCCATGCATGCTCTGAATCTACTGAAGGATGTTCTGCTCCACTTGACTAGTTCTAAGGAACCAGGTGTATTCTCCCCCTCTGCTCTGGTGAGACCCCACCTGGAGTACTGCATCCAGTTCTGGAGCCCCCATTACAAGAGGGACGTGGACCTGCTGGAGCGTGTCCAGAGAAGGGCCACGAGAATGATCCGAGGGCTGGAGCAGCTCTCCTGTGAGGACAGACTGAAAGAGCGGTGGCTGTTCAGTCTGGAGAAGAGAAGGCTCCGAGGTGACCTTATTGTGGCCTTCCAGTATCTTAGGGGGGCCTACAAGAAAGCTGGGGAGGGACTTTTTAGGCTATCGAGTAACAACAGGACCAGGGGGAATGGGGCAAAACTGGCAGTGGGCAGATTCAGGCTGTACGTGAGGAAGTTCTTCACCATGAGAGTGGTGAGACCCTGGAATGGGTTGCCCAAGGTGGTGGTTGAGGCCCCATCCCTGGGGGTCTTTAAGGCCAGGCTGGATGAGGCTCTAGACAGCCAGATCTAGTGGGAGGTGTCCCTGCTCATGGCAGAGGGGTTGGAACTGGGTGATCCTTGTGGTCCCTTCCAACCCTGACAGATTCTGATCTGTTTTAGCAGAGGACTTTAGAGCCCTAATGGCTTAATGGTTGGACTTGATGATCTTAAAAGTGTCTTCCAACCTAAAGGATTCTATGATTCTAGGTGTCAACCCCATGCTTCACTGACTGTGACAAAGTTTCTCTGGCAGGCATACAGAGAAAAAAAAAAAACACACACTCAAAAAACAGACATCATGCAAAAAGAAAAGTAATAGAAGCTAACACTCCAAGAATGTTCACCAGCTTCATTAGAATACTGAAAAGGGTTGAAACCGTTACGAGGGCCTGAACAGAATCACCTGAAAGAGATTAACTGCCTTTCTTGCAAAGTAAGGCTGTAAAATTGATAGTTATCTGAGGCATGTACTTGCAAAGACTAGATAGATAGATAGGAAGGCAACAGTAACAGAAGTTGAAGTTTGTTTTGAAGATGGTATTCGACCAAAATATACGGGGAGAAATAGCAGTGAGGAGGTATTCAACACGTGAACAGTCATATTTGGAAGGACCTAGAAAATGTGAACATGCTGACTCACAAAATGCAAAGAAACAGCCAAAAGTCAATGAACTACCTTGATTTGTTTCCCTTCCAAAAGTCAACTAGATCAAACAGTGCTAGAGAAGCAGTTAATCCCTAAAAGTTAATCTTCCAAGTAGCAATAACACCTCATCTACTAGCTATTATTTAAATTCCTAAGAAGTTCTAAGTTATTACAAGACCCTAACATTAAAGCTTCTGTCTCAGTATTTCATCTCCCTCTTTCTGGGCTCTACATAACATTTATTTTTGCCAAGCAGATGATTCTTTATAGAAATGATCTTACCGCCACAGTTCCACTTCTTCTTGTGACATAGATGCAGTCCTTGATGACTCTTTGTAGAAGTTCTTCTCAATTGGAGGCAAGCCTGAATCAGAAAAAAGTAAACTTGAGTCAGTAAGAAATGTCACAGACTCAGCCTAAGCCTGCTAAAGCTTATGGTAGAAAACCCAAAACCCAGTGTGAAGGTTTGAAACCTGCTGCCCCTGGTGGGTGGAGATCTGAAACCCTAAACCAGGTACAAGCCTGAATGAAAGGGGCGTACACCTGTCCTACTCCCACTCCCCTTTTCCTGTCTTCGGGACTTCCTGCCAAGGTCTATAAAAGGGGCGAGAAAGGCACGCCTCTTCTTTTCTCTCTTCCTCTTGCTCCTTTGACCTTGCACCTGGGCACACGCTGCTCTGCTGCTCCCTGTGCTACACGTGGCCGTGGCCATCTTGGAGACCTGGGCCTGATCTACAGACTCTTCCCTGCCTCCATCCACGTCGAAGGATTGTGCATCCAGCTTCAATCCACCTCAATCCAGCCAGATCCAGCACCGGGGAGCCTCAGCACAGCATTTGGGTTTTGTATATTTGGAAGTTTAATCTTCCTTACCTTGTTGTTCCTACAAACCCCCTTCCCTGTTAAACCCCTACCCTTCTTCCTTTCTGTACCCTGTTTAAACCCCTTCCTTTCTGATCCCTGTTAAATAATATATTTCATTTTGTTAATCTTCAATTTGGTGCAAGGTTTTCATTACCCCTGCCTTCCTTATTTACCTCTCTATCTGGGAAACTGAGGGATAAGGGAGGTGGGACACAGTTCTGCCTTCTAACCGGGACAGAACACCCAGACAGTGCCTTCTACTAGTGGACTAGTCAAAAGTGGTGGAAGACTGCTGTTGCTCATGTAAAAGATGAAGGCTGAGACAAACAAGTATTTGAAAAAGAACCAATTCCCCACATTTCGAATTCTAAAGTAGTTTCTACTAATATATATAGCATAATATTTAATGATTCTCAGATTTTTGCTGTGGCTACATACAGTGTTTTCAAAACATAAAATCAAAATACCAATTGAGTAGCAAATTTACATCTTCACACAATAACTACTGTGTCCTCCATTACCATGCTGAGAAAGCCAACATGGTCACTTCACTGCAAATACTTGACTAATTTGGACACTGAAAGATTCAGTCATTCAGCAAAATTTAAGAACGTTTAAGCATTCAAGAGTTTTATCATTTAAAGACAAACACCACACACTCAAAATTTTAAAACTAACCTGCCCACTTCATAGCTTCATATTTAGCTCTGTTTTTTCGAAGAGAGGCCCAGTCAATCACTGGCTGCTTTGGGTTATTTTCAGGCTTGGTAGTGTCCAAGATCTTTCCTGTGGAAAGGAAGTCCCAAAACACTGCTGTCTGATGCAATTTGTTGCAAGGTGAGGGACAACCCCACGTCAAAACAAACATCTTGTTTTATTTTCCTATTGTAAGGCCTCTTATGTGATTTTTGAATAGATATTAAGCTTTTAAGTAGAAAATTCTTGCCTAGGTCTTGGCCTGAAACATCAGTAAAACCTGTACAAATCCCATGCGGATAAAAAAGAAGCATTTCAACATCTTCAGATACTTAAAGAAAGCAATGACAGGTTCTAAAAAGCTGCTCCTCCAGCTATAAATAAGGCTTGCTGTGCAGCAACCTTTTAAAAATCTTGCGAAACCAGTGGATGACATACAGAAAACTATTTTTAACAGCTAAAAGAGCAAGGTTTACTTTTAAAGCATCTAATGACAGCATAATAAAGTCCCAAAGTAGTTACACTCTATGCTCCTTTTTTAATGAAAAACACTTTTTCTTTGATAGAAAAGTTTTATGCTGAAGATATAAACAACAACACAATTATATATCACTGGAAAAGCAGGAAACAAGGGAAACAGTCACACATACTAAGGAAGCATTAACTACTTCTAGCCTCTTGAAACCTACTTGTTTGCCTTTTAGGGTACTTAAAAATATCTAAACTCAGAACTACTCTATTCTTTTTTCTAATTCTGGAACAACCCTTGGAACCCTTCTTCCTCATCAGTGGCTCAGCTCAACAACTACAGATGGCTTTTTACCTGTGCAAAAAGTCCTTGGGAGTACATACAAGACAAATACCAGTAACATATGCAGCCTTTCAACATAAACCTATTACTTATACACCCATTTAACAGACAACGTTAACACAATAAAGTCTAGTAAAAAGAAGCATGATGTGCAACATCAAATCTTAAAACATTAATGTCCCATGAAAGTAGTAAGAAGTCAGTGTTGCCCATGCTATAATCAGTGTATTTGCTTTACAGACCTACATTTATGAAAGCTTATGGAATTTTAATACTGCACAGATACTACAATAAAACTTGAACTAGAACTAATATTTGTATTTTGGGGGAATCGAACGGATAATGCAAGAAACCAAGTAGTATAACATTCTGCATTCATTAAAGCTGTTGAAAACACATAGGAACAGATCTTCACAGAAGTCTTGCAGTTTGTGGGGGTGAAACTGTTCACAGGTGAGAAAGGATGATGTCTAGATATTTCTGTTTTAAGGAGGTATTCCACCACACAAGAACAAGGTGAAAGTAAGTTCACTTCAGTAAAATACTGATAATAGAAAAAAAACTCTTAGCAAACTATCAAATACATGGAAGGACAGTCCATAGTACATTACCCCCCCCCCCAGCACACTTCTTACCTCTCTCAGTTCCATTTCTAATGTAGTTTTGTCCAGACCTTGCAAGGGCATCATCAATCAACATCTTGGCTTTGTTTTGCCCAGCAATACTGCCAAAAATCTTTACTTCAGCTTCAGACGCTCCCTTTATAACCTACGTTCATAAAAACTTACTGAGGTTTTTTTTTAATATTGCAAAGACAAATATAAAAATATATGGTGAAAGCAATCTTTGATGATTTTTTTTTCTGAATTTTAACTTCTCTTCCAAGAAAAAGGTCCCTTCATTCTCTTTCAAAAAGAAAGGGAAATAAATAGAGACTTAAGGGGAGAGGTGTGTGGGGGGGGAACAGGTAAGCTTTTCCTGCTTTCACATACAAGTCAAGTTGCACTCTCAATTCCCCTTGCTTACTACCAATTCTTGAAAAATAGTTGAATTATTACAGCCATTGCAACACCCCTCAAGCTGCTTTACAGGGAAGCAAACTCAAGTGTGTTCCAAACTGAGTCCAGACTGCATGACACACAGTGCATGGTACCTTTATTGTGGAACCTGAAGATCCCTCAAGTTCTCTTATTTTAGCTCCACCCCGACCTGTTATAAAGACACTGCAGGTATTACAGAGATACAGGTCAAACAGTCAAAAACTAGACATCATAACTATAAGTATTTTGGTTGTGACCAGAACTTAAGACCTTCTTCACACAAGTGCATGCACCTGTAAATAAAAGAACTTGTGACACCACACTGTTGTAAATGGAGGCAACTCTTTGGCAAATAACTGAACACAAGGTGCTGGGGAAGGTACTTCAGTTGAAGAGAGACAGCAGCAAAACCAGCTCAAGGGATAGCCACCCCTGCCCCACATGACTAAAAAGGGGCTTCAGGGCACTTACAGACTGCTGACCATGAGAGACACACCAACCCAACCACTGTAAGGAGGAAAAGCTCAGCTACCCTTCTGAGTGGGAGAACTCCACTCTCAGCCAGGACGCCACAAAAGCATCCTGCCATCCCCAGGCAAGGGAGATGTCAGGGGCTGGGGCCCTTACAAATCAACTTCTCGGCAGCCGGGTCCTCTCGTCCTTCCCCACCCGCTTCCCTCAGTGACCAAGCAGCGGGGGGTGACAGTGGTGCCGCTACTACCTATGAGAGCCCCGACCAGGTCGTTACTGAGGTGGAAGCAGAGGGGAGCCACGGCGTTCCGACCCGGGCGGGGGGCCGCTCCGGACGG
>NW_008609032.1:0-10465 GCF_000691845.1 Merops nubicus
TTCAAACCATTACATCCAGATTGTTAGATTGAATTGTTCACTTCAGAATAGTTATTTTAGAGAACAATTCTGAAAGTGTGCATGTTCCCCTACAGCCTGAAATTCTGTGTATGCATTTTCATCCACAATTTGTGGCACTGACAGTCATTTGAAATTTAAATAAAGACAAAAGCATCTTCCAGATTTTTTCATTGGCACATGTCAGAGGATTTTACTTAGTCAGTGGAAATCTAAAGAGAGAGGATACAAGTTTTCAAAATGTTTTAAGGTAGAGTGACCTGAAGCATGCTATATGTCAAAAGCTACATTATAAAATTATATTTATAGTCAGTAGTATCACTGAACTCTACTCAAGAACTCCTGTTTTAAACAGTCACTTAAAAAAAAAAATAACAAATATATCTAAATCTCTGTAGAATTATATAAGATTCAGTTGACACTTTACACTTACAAATTAAAGGTAAGGAGATCTGCAACTTGGAAGATATAAAAGAGTTTCATTACATATTCAGAGTTTCCATTTAACCATTCAGTAGGGGCTACATCTTCTCTATTGATGTCAATGTGATGAAAGATTTATATTACAAAATGTGGGTATAAATTGTAGTCTCTAGTGAGATAGAAAAGTGAAATGATTTATTTCTTGGCATAATTTTAAATGTCATCAGTTAAGTTTAAGGGACACATTTGCCAAATAGATATAAATTCCTATAATTTTACCAACAACAAAATATTAAATTATTTGGGTGACTTATGGAGACAAAAGGCACAAATAAATGTAAATATTTCCAAGGAAATTCATGTTATTGAAAACCCATGTGGTATATATAAACCTCCTTTATACTGTTATCACTCTAATTTAAAATATAGATGATGCTGACTAATGTACACTCTTTAAATAAGAAAAGACATTAATTACCACATGGCTTCTGTAGGGATTTAATATGCTTTTAACTTTTAACTTCCTATGTCAGCTTCTGTTTTCAGACCTTGATTTGATTCTAGTTTAACACAAAGTTGAGATTAATCTAAGTATATATTTGACTATTGATGGTTGTGTTTTCCTTTCAATCATTCTATTCCTAAAATAATTACTCAGAAAACATGTATACTAGGTAATGGAAATGTTTTATAATGATATCCAAGGCTACTGGATCCTCCTTCTAACTATTTTTTCATGCTGAATGCCTTGTGGTGTCATTACAAGGCTTTTTCTGTCCTTTTTACTGTGATTCTAAGAAGAAATTTCTGTTGTATTTTCACACAGTTTATCTGTAAACTCAAGCAGAAAGAAAAGCCACGTGTCTGACTTGAAGCTTGAGCAGTAATATTGCCTTGTGACTGTAATCAGTGTAACAAAGCTTTCCTCATCATTCTTGTAAATGCATTTAGTTGTGTTGTTCTGAACTAATGATGATATCACTTGTCATATTCCCTAGAAAGTGATGTAATCTTGAAACCTTAATCTGCAGTATGAGTAGCCATTTGTATCTTTTCCAGAATGTGATCACTAATAAAACTGAGCATTTGTTGTCTATATCTACTGGAACTCTAGTGCATGCATTAAGTCACTGCAAACCAGGGCAAGAGATAACATATTTCCTGTTTTCTTACTTAAACTATCCTGAAGAATAGACTACCAAATAATTTTATTTACACAATTTTATATATATGTCTATATATATTATTAGAGATGTAAAATGATTTTTAATGTTGTTTCCTCTTGATATTGTTTCCTTTATTGTTAACATATATCCAATTTTTTATGAAACAAAATTACTTTTTTCTCCCCAAAAGCACTTACTTCCACCATATCACAGTGTTGAAGACTCTCACTTAGTAAACTGATAGTTATATTTTTTCTGACTGTCCAGTACATACTACATTAGTTAGCCACTATTTTTAAATTTGGCCCCAACAACAGAACAAATATTTTCCTGTGGGCTACTTCATGGTCATTGTTTGTACAATCTGAGTGTTTAAAATGCATTTCAAATGATAGTCACAAAAACTGTCAGCCATTAAATACCAACTGATTTTGAGTGCATACATAGAGAGATGTAGCATTCTCTGTGTTGAGATTATTGTTCCCGTTGCTCATGTAATTTAAAAATATAAAAACATGTACGCACAAGGGAACTAAAATTTCCTATATAAATTCAGTTTAAAATGAGGAAGCGGATGTGTTCTTTAAAGGGAAATTCAAATATATGTGTCCTTAAATTGAGTACAAGATGTTCAGTTATTTAAATTTCTGTAGGATAATACAACTGTCAGCCTATACAGAACACTTACAAAGAAAAACACAGAACTTGAAAATTACCAGGATGTTTTACATAAACGCCTAGTGACAGCAACACACCTGATCCAACTTAACACCTTCAGCTGTATTTTTCTGACAGAAGACCCATACACATTAACAAATGCATATTTTGTAGATATTTTGGATGTATCAGATAATTCTGAAGTTTTGCTTGTGCTAGTGAGATACTTTAATTAGGGAATGTGTTTGTGGTTTAACCTCGAATTAGTCAGGATACAACATTAACTGAGAAAACAATGAATATTTTCTGAAAACAGACATACTACAGCACACTTTACAGCCTTTGCAGTATCAGATTAGTCAGATAAAGACTTGAATTTATCTCTGCATCTTTATTAAGCTAAGCATTTTTAAACCTATTTAACATTTAATTAAGATAGAAGCTCCATAATTAATTCTTAATTAAATGCTTTTATAAGAGACATACTGTAAGAAAGTTTTTCTAATATAGAACTTGACTCCCAAAAGACAGGCTTTCAATTTCTTTGACAGAAAGGGAAAAATGTGTATGTGGAGACAAAAAAAAAAGATAAAAAAGCAAGAGAGTAAAGGATCACAAAGAAAAGAGAACATGAGAAATTTATGTAGTTTTTTTTTTTTTTTTTGTAAAATAGAAGCTGGATTTACAGACAGAATCATTTACCAGCTTTCTCCCTCATGATAACTGAGGAATGTCTCTCTCCTAAGATATCTTAGATAACTGGAAGGGGAACACTAAAGCATTTTCATTCAAATTGAATAACGTGAAAAATACCTGTGAAAACTGCTTCATCTTTATTCACTGTGCTGGTTTTGGCTTGGGTAGAGTTAATTTTCTTCATAGTAATTTGTATGGGGTTATGTTTTGTATTTGTGATGAGAACAGTGTTGATAATTCATGGATATTTTAGTTACTGCTGAGCAGTGTTTACACATAACCAAGACCTTTTCTACTCCTCACACCACCCCACCAGCAAGCAGGCTAGGGTTACACAAAAAATTGGGAGGGGACATTGAAGTGCCGGGGTTAAACCCGCAGCCCTAAATGATGTTTGGCATATGGATGATGTCCACAACACTCCTGATTGGTTTTTACCCAGGGTCTGGCAAGCCTTGGGTAGGAACTGATTAGGAGTTGGGCACCAGGTGCCTGCACCTTCCACATCAACTTGGAGGTGTGGTAAGAAGCCACCTCTATAAGAACAGACTCTGGTTGTGGGGGCAGTTAGGAGTTTTGACTAGACAGTGCACGTGCTGTGTGAGGATTCTGGCTATCAGAAGGGCTCCCTGACTCTTCACAGCAGGTGGAGTTCCCAGGATGACAGAGCAAGAACATGAAGCTGTCTCTGAGTCCCTACTATATAACTGGGTTCATGGCCTGGCTGCTGCCATCTCCCATGGCTTGGTTCCTTGCCTGGTTTACTCCCTTCTTCACATCCAGTGTGGTGGGTGAGTGTGTTGGCTTGTTCCTCCCTCTGGTTGTCTCTCATGTTGCATCTGTCATGTAGGATGTGGTAGCAGAGGGAGGACTTTGTTTATTATTATAACAGGTCTGCCTGTTAATTGTAATATCGTTCTATATTGGGCAAGTGGTCAGCAGAAGAGACATAGACAGGACAACGGACCCAAACTGACCAAAGGGATGTTCCATACCATCTGACAACATGTTTGGCAATATGCTAGCAGAAGGTTGGCTGGAGGACTGCTGCTCAGGGACTGCCTGAACAATGGTCAGTTGGCAATGACTGATTGTTTTAATTTGCATTGCCTGCCTTGGATTTTATTTCTCTTTATTATTTTTCCTTTTCATTGCAATTTGTTATTATTATTACTTATAATTTTTTTTTTTTTTTTTTCAATTATTAACCTGTTCTTATATCAATCCATGAGTTTTCTTGCTTTTACTCTTTCCATTTTCTCACTCCCATCCTGGTGGGGTGGAAAGTGTGTAAGCAGCTGCATGGTGCTTAGTTACCAGCTAGGGTTAAACCATGACATTCATGCTTCATATAACACAGGGTTACAAGACCATTCCTCAACTATTGTTCTTTCCATTACAGCCCACTGCATTGCTAATTGCTGAACAGGGCAAAAGGTGGAAAAAGCAGGTTTGCTTGGAAGATGTGTCAAGTAATGTGTGCAGAGAAGTGGAATACATTTTATGTCTCACACAAGAAAACTCAGACAGATTTTTTTTTTTTAGCAAAGGTACTATACATTGTGGCTGGAGGTCTTTTTATTTTTTTCTTAGTAAATCATAAAGGTTGGGGGATTGCATTTTTCTCTCTATGTGAAAAGCAGGACCCTTTTGTAGCAGAAATCAAGGTGGGACAAAATATAATCTGTTTTGTAATTTATTCACTGCACTAAATCTTGTTTTCCTCTGTTCAAGTAAATACACCTGCCACATCTAAACCGATTCCAGATAGACTTTTTTCATACATTGTTTCAGCTTCACAAGTCCATGGGAAATATTTCTGCATCATATGAAATATGCCTTCATGAGCAAGGACATCACCAACAGAAATAAAGAATTCATTTTCCTGCTCTCCTCACCACTTGTCAGACCACGCTTGGAATACTGCATTTGGTTTTGGTCCCCACTATACAAAAAAGATGTTGGACAGGCTGGAGAGTGTGGTCCAGAAAAGAGTCATAGAGATGACCAAAGGACTGTGAAGTCTGCTGTATGAAGAAAGACTTTGAAAACTGGATTTGTTCAGCTTTGAGAAATCTTAAGGGGGTACTTCTCACCATGCTACTAGATTATAAAGGGTGGCTACAAAGAAGATGGAGACTCTCTTTTTATAAGGAGTCATGTGGAAAAGATGGGTAAATTGTAATGGGTAAAAGTACTCCTGGGGTGATTCCGATTAGATACAAGAGGAAAATTTTTTTTCACAGATAGAACAGTCAGTCATTTGAATAATCTCCCCAGGGAAGTGGTGGTCTGTAACATTGGACACTTTTAACACTCATCTGGACAGGGCACTGAGCCATGTTATCTAGACTGTGCTTTTACCAAGGAAGTTTGAACTGGATGATCCTTGAGGTCACTACCAATATGGTATTCTATGGTTCTATGATATGATTTCTATACAGAGCATTTTTCATCCAGCTGGCTGCTCTCTTTAATCTGTTTTCTTCCTTGAGACAGCAGTTAATCTAAGCTGCTGGGAAGAATGAAAGACAATCCTATATGTTGAAGAATACAAATTTCTTACTTTCGCTGGAGTGTACACAAAGATGAACTCTTTCTGAGGAACTGTGTTTGAGGAACTGAGGCTTCTGGGACGCCTCTCGATAAATGATCTGATTGTTCAGTAGTCCAAGGAAAAAGAATGGAAAAAATGCCAGTATTGTTTTTTGTTTCTCAGATGTGGCAGGATGAAGCCTCTGAATGCTATTTATAAGACTCTGTTAGATGACAAACACAAACTGTTGTCATGCTTGAAGAACTCCTTTTTATAAAGCCTAAAGGTTTGTATGGATATCAGTCCAGCTCTCATGGCAACCCCTCTGGGTTCATCAGATCAGATAGCACAAAGCTGAATTACCAGACTGCATGCACAGAGCAATCAAGGCTGTAGTATCTCTCAAGAAAAAGGGGATTTCCCAATTTTACTGGAAATCTAGCAACCTACTTCTAAATGGCTGAAATTCATTGCTTCAAAGAATTCAAAAGAGAAAGCAGTTAAGTCCTGAAATATGATTTTATACTCCTCCTTTGTTCTCATTAGTATGCAAATCCATGTAAATTAGCAAATGACCAGTTTTCATACCTATGCAGAAGCAAATAAATACATCTACATCCACTTTGACTAAATTACTCCCTTCCTCATCCTTCTTTATTAGACACCCACAAACCCTACTTGCTTTACAGCAGACTCCTTCCGTCCAGTGTTTATCTGGGTTGATGGAATCCGTGTAGATGGTCATATTTTGCTCTTTGACTTCGCCCCTTTAAGACAGGGAAAGTCAACTTTGTCTGTTGCCAGCAAGCTTGGTGTCATGCAAAGTGATCCACGATCAAGAAACCTGAAGTCCGGTCTGTGATACCAGGCTCAGTGCCAGGTATTGATCTGATGAGTCTTCCTGTTTCTTCCCTCATTGTTCACTGCAACCAGAGAGATAAAGCATCCTACTTGTACTCCTGATCCCCTTATTCATCATTCTAAGGCCCTGAAGTCTCTCTTGATTGCCCTGGGACTTTTTGTTTCGAGTTCATCATTACCTACTCAGAAAGTCACTAATGGATAACTATCTGAGGGCCATACCTGGGTAGGAAATTTTCCCACTCCCATCTTTAACCTGGGCCCCAAGAAGGCAGCAGATTTCCCTAAGAAATGGGTCTGGTCTGCATATCATGCCTTCTGTTCTCTTCAGAAGAGAGTCACTCATGACAATGACCTGTCTTTGTTTATTTGTAGAAGTAGTTTTGATGCAAGGCATCAGAGGCATACTATCACAGAAATGTACTGTGAAATTTGTCATGTGAACATCTAGCCTACTAATGCTAAACATAATTTGTCATATCCCAGACAATCTTGCCGATATTATTTGCAAGTTGACCTGTACACCATTTGAGCAACTATCCTAAATTTGTCCCCTTGTGGTTATAGATTAATTAAATACTTACAATCACTTGTGTTACAAATTAAAATTGTTGCTGACTATATTGCTAAAGTGTTTTTCATGGTTTAACCCCAGTTGGCAACCAAGCATCACACAGCTACTCGCTCACTCCCCAGACAGCAGGACGAGGGAGAGAAATGAAAGGGTAAAAAGGAGAAAGCTGGTGGGTAGAGATAAATGTGATTTCCTAGAGAAAGCAAAAGCTGCACATGCAGGCAGAGCAAAACAAGGAATTCATTCACTGCTTCCCAGTGTCCAGCAGGTGTTCAGCCATCTCCAGGAAAGCGGGGTTCCATGACGTGTAATGGTTACTCAGGAAGACAAATGCAATCATTCCAAATGTCCTCCCCCTTTCTTCTTCCTCCCAGTTTTTATTGCTGAGTATGAGGTCAAATGGTAAAGAATATCCTGTTGATCAGTGGAGGTCAGCTGTGTCCCCTCCCAGCTTCTTGTGCATCCCCAGCCAACTCACAGGCAGGGCAGCATGAGAAGCAGAAAAGGCCTTGATGCTGTGCGAGCACGGCTCAGCAGTAACTGTAACATCCTTGTTTTATCAGGACTGTTTCCATCACAGGTCCAGAACCTAGATCCATGCAAGCTACTGTGAAGAAAATTATTTCAGCCAAAACCAGTAAGGTGTTCGTAGTGGTTTAGTTCCAGGAGGGAGCTGGTAACCACGTGGCCACTCACTCCCCTTCCCCCCCCTAACCCCCACACGGGAGGGAAAAAACGGAGAAAAATACAAACCTCCGTGGGCTGAGATAAGGAGAATTTACTACAGGAACGCAGAAGGAACCGCAAACTGCAGTAACAATGGGTATAACAACAGATAACAAAGGGTACACTCACTGCAGGGGCTCCGGACAGCAAAACCATGACTGAACCTCCCGTCTTGGAACCCGCCCCTGCCCCGGCCCGCTCGGCCTCTGCCCTGCTGCCTGGGCACGGAGTCAGCCTGGCAGCAAGTGACCCTTGTCTGGGCCGCCTGCAGCTCCTGACTGCCTGCAGGCAAAACACCAACCCTGTCCCAGCCCAACCAGGACAGTGTTACAAAATGGCTCTATAATCTTGCTAATTATTCCACTTTAATAAGCTAATGTCTGGGATGATGATAAAGAAGTATTAATTATGCCTTATTTAGTATGCTTCTTAATGGGTGAAAAAGGCCTCTGCTTTAGCTGCACACCGTGTTTGAAAGATCTAGTCTCTCTGATATGCTGAATTACAACATCAAGTCCAAATCACAACAAAGCCTCCATGCAGGGTGTACGGGGTAGATATCTAACCCATTAAACTGGGCTTTGTCTGCCAAGCAAGAATGCCTACTGAAGTAGCAGATTCTCTGAGCAGTTTGCTTGGAATATATGTGTGAATTTAAACTAATTTCTCTTTCAAGAGGTGAAGCAAGGAAGGAGAAGAGTGGAGAGAAAAGGAGGAAAGAGGAGGTAAAAGAGCAAATCAAACTAAGGGAAGTTATTTGACAAGGAGTAACGGTTTTAAGCTAGAAGAGGGTAGTTTTAAGGTTAGATATTAGGAAAAAGTTCTTTAATATGAGGGTGGTTGATCACTGGAACAGGTTACTCAGAGACGTTGTGGAGCACTCATCCCTGGAGACATTCAAGGTCAGGCTTGATAGAGCCCTGAGCAACCTGACCTAGTTAGAGATGTCCCTACTTATTGTAAGGAGGTTGGACTACATGGCTTTCAGAGGTCCCTTCCAACCCAAAACATTCTATGATTCAAACAATATTTTTGGTTTCTTGAGCAATATCTGTTTCCCTCCTAACTCTGCTTGAATGCAAAATTCCCATTCAGGAGATTTATTTCAATGACATTACTAGTAAGAGTGGAAGGGTGTAATTCAAATAGGTCACCTAGTGCTATTTCAGATGTTTTGGGGCACTATTTATAGCAGCATGGGATTCAGTGATAAGACACATTGTAATGGTTCAAAGCTGCACCAGGGGAGGTTTAAACTGGAAGTTAAGAAGCATTTCTTTACCAAAAGGGTGATCAAACACTGGAAGAGGTTTCCCAGAGAGGTGGTTGATGCTCCAGCCTTGTCAGTGTTTAAGAGGCATTTGGACAATGCCCTGAACAATATGCTTTAATTTTTGGTCAGCCCTGAATTAGTCAGGCATTGGACTAGATGATTGTTGTAGGTAACTTCCAACTGAAATCTGTTCTGTTCTATTTTCAAAGATATGCAATTATTGTTAGGAATTTTTTTCTTTGTTTTATGACTATCTCACTGATATGCATGTAATTGTACTTGTCAGTAAAGATTAAAATATACTGTTGTGGGTGTTATGATATTTTTTAATCTAAAGGAAAAAATAATCATAAAATAATAATGAAATTTATTATAAATATGTGACAAAGTGAGTAGACATATTATTTTTAACCCTACTTCTTAAAGACAAGAGATCCATGATGAGACACTTTTCATTAGAGGAAGAATAGTTTAAATTACATAAATAAAATAAGAATAGTTTATTTAATGTATTGTTTCTATATAATCAATTGCAAAGCTTTAGAGTAACCTGTTTGTTCAGTATGGCAGTATCAACCATTTCCAATCTGTTTGCAGAAGGTGCTAAATTAAAAATGACAAACAGCTACAATTGGTGCTTTTGGTAATATTCTCTGATATATTCCCATAATTTCTGACTATTCAGGCAGTGGGTAAAATATTGAAACTTCTCATATGTCCTGTAGTGAGAATTCTCCCAGAGTGAGGGATCTGTCAAGCAACTATAGATGAATTATAATTGGCTTTCATATCCTCAATTCTTGCAGAAAAGAAAAATGTCTGGAAAGGACTATATTCTCAATATCTCTAATGAGCAATAGTTCTTGTGGACTTGAACTATCTGTCAGAAACTAGAGTAGCCTCTTGGATGATTTGAGTAGGATTGAAGGTGAAGTTGTGACAAAATATACTGAAACTCTTAATGGAGAATTAAATAGAAGATTTTCATACAGATAGAAAAGGATGATCAAAAAACAAACTTTAGTGTTATTAGTATGACAACTGATTTTATATTGCTAGAGCTTAACACATTAGTAAGCAATAATGATTGATTCCTGAATAAGGTTGCTAAAGGGCACACAGCTAAAGAGTTATTAAAAAAAAAAAAAAAAAAAAAATGTTGTTCCAGAACATAACCATCTCAAAGCAGAAGTGTGCATGGCTCACAGGGAAAGTAATAAGAAACAAGTGGAAAGGCAGGACTTCTAGGTAACATAAACCATATGTGGAAATCAAGGTAATGTAATCAAGGTAATGTAAACAATTAAGGATGAAATCTTCAGGCAAAGGGTTAAAAAGAACAAATAATGTGTATTTTTTCCTAATGAAGCTTCCCTTGAGGATCCAGTTTGGAACACTGAAATAAATGTGATATCCAAAACTCAGATTTGACACTACCCATTTAACACTTACGATACATATTATTTAGTTACATAACGGAGAGAGATCAATAAACTAATATGTTGCACGGGGAGCCCCAGAAGCACGACACACTT
>NW_008609033.1:0-1304 GCF_000691845.1 Merops nubicus
TCCTCACCTTCCTTTATAATGGTGGCTGCCACTGACTGTACCCATAATTGGTCTTGGACACAACTGAGAGCGAGGGAGGTATTGCTTTGGACTGTATACAATGCCTCTATAGTTATTTTGTGATATTTTTCATCAGTCTTTTCCCACTGTGGTAATATATTTGATAGGAGCCATTGACTATCTCCTAAGGCCAGAAGAGAGGATCGTAAAGGACATCTCAATTTGTTCAGGTCTCCCGTGGTTGCAGCCAATTTGTTTGTCTGTTTGTAATTATTTCAGCTTCTATGACGCTTAGAACCCCCAGTCCGGTTCCCAAAACACCGGTCATATCTTGTTTCAATCGTTTCAAAGGGGTCAGGGTTCGTTCACATAATCATGCTAACCATCCTGGATAAGATGTGGCCAGGAAAGGGGAGCAAGTAGGTTTGATTGCAGATATGTTAGTCTGCACCAATAATTCCACTCGCTTGAGAGAATAAGATGGATTAAATAATACTTGTTGTTTGCCTGTATTTTTACCTATATACAGCCCAATTTCAAAACCTTGTGGTGATAATATTTTCTTATCCGCTACAATGAGTGGAGTAACAGGTGGGGTGGTTGGGGTGGGTCTCTCTTGCTTTGTAGTATATCTGAAATTTAAATGTCAATCCTATTCTATTATGTGCCCAGAGACATGTTACAAAGACAGGCTGTGTCAAAGTAAAATTGTGCCAACGATCTAAGGTATCAGAACTGCAAATTTTTATATTCTTTGCCTGTGTTATTATATTGGATATAGATATCTGAGTTGGCTTCTTGTGGGAAGATCCATTCATCATTCTTCATCCTACATTTATTTTCTGGCCTATCATTCCCTAAAGTTGGGGCATTCATCTCTGGAGATCTCTGCTCCAATTACCTTTTAAGTATATTTCATCTCCATGTATTCCCATGCTCCCAGTATACTCAACACGAGCTTGGGTCCATGGCCACTATGGGGTTCTTTGACTATAAAGCCAAAGAAAGTGTACTGTCAAAATACAACAGAAAATTCCAAATTTATTCTGTTAATTAATAATTTTAAATTTGAAGTCTAAATATTACCACAGCTAAAATGAGTCCCATGTATTTAGTTCCAAACTTCTTGTTATCCACGCCTTCTCTACACTTCAGACCTGAAGTCTGTGGGGCTTTCTTTATCCTGGAGTAATGAATCCACGGTGGCTGTTCTTTAATCTTAACTGCTGTACAGGTTGTCAACAAAACCTGGTATGTACTGTTCCACTTCTCTTCCAAAGTGTCACGAACCAAGGGACGGAAAT
>NW_008609034.1:0-1589 GCF_000691845.1 Merops nubicus
GAGGGGCGGGTGAAGTCATTCACCGCCGAGAAGGGGCTGGGGAGCGCAGACGGGTCCAGCCCCTGGAGATGCTCGCGGTTCGGGGCAATCCTTGGCTTTCCTGGGAGGGTTTCTAGGATTTCCCAAGTCGCAATCCTCTGGGAATCGCTGCTCACCTGCGCTTTCCAGGGACTTGTAACGGGAGAGGACACGCTGAAGTACAAGTCCCGAGGAAAGACTTGCACAAGCCTGGCATTAAAATGGTATCAAAGAGCTTGCGCAAGGCTGAGCTAGAGCTAGCGCTCCTACCCTTAGTTCTTTGCTGTTTGATCGAGTGCTTGGGTTTGTGAGTTTAATATCGAATTTGTGACATTAATACTGCATTCGTGTTGTTAGTAACACATTTTATTTTCCTCGTGTAATAGTTCAGAAGCTGTACAGGCCCATAGCAAGGTCGGTCTGCTGGGGAAAGGGACATTGGATACATTTTTTTACCCTTGGCCACAACTCTTCAAAGTTACCCAGAACTGGGGCAAAACTCAAACAGGGAAAATAAGTAAGTGTGCATGTACCAGCTGTCCCTTCCAGGTCATGCTCCATGCTTCCAAACCTGAAAGCCAGGCCTCATTTTGAGCAGTCTTATGCATGACCGAACCCCTTCCAGCAAGGGATTCACTTGTCAGATGCGTGCGTGCCCTATTTTGCTGCTAATCGGGACTGAGAAGTGACACAGGGAAACAAAGAGCCTGCTCTGGCTCCCTGCGCTGCCGGTACAGCCCACAGACTTTTCCTGCTGCCCACGTTGCTCTCTCATCTCACATCTTCAAGCCATGCGTGTACAGACGATCGGCGATGTAGGAGAGCCAGCAGGCTGGGGGAGCCCGTGTGAGACAGCTGGGGATGGGGCTCAGCCTGACGGCCTCTGGTGCTGGCCAGGCTGATCCTCACAGACTGAAAAGGGGTGACAGGGGCACCTTCCCTGCCTCTACATCTGTCCTCAAAGTGGGGAAGCCTGCCCTTCCCTCACACCCTACATCCCCATCAGTCCTTTCCCCTAGCTGAGATTGTGCAGCCCTGGAGTCCTCAGCAGGAGAAAGACATGGACCTGTTGGAGTGGGTTCAGAGGAAGCCATAAAAATGATCCAAAGGATAGAACCCCTTTGCTGTGAAGCCAGGCTGAAAGGTGGGGTTGTCCAGCCCAAAAGGCTTCAGGGAGACCTTACTGCAGCTTTTAAGTACTTAGAGGAGGCCTATCAGAAAGATGGGGAAAGACTTTTTAGCAGGGCCTGTTGCAACAGAACAAGAGATGATGGTTTCAAACTAGAGGACAGTAGGTTTAGACTGGATATGAGGAAGAAATCTTTTACACTGAGGATGGGCAGGCACTAGAACAGATTGCCCAGAAAAGTAGTAGATACCTTGTCCCTGGAAACATTTGAGGTGAGGTTGGACAGGGCTCTGAGCAACCCAATCGAGTTACAGATGTCCCTGTTCACCGCAGGGGGGGTGGATTAAGTGACCTTTAAAAAGTCCCTTCCAATCCAAAACCTTCTCGAGTCTCTCATGCGGCTGTTTCGTAAACTGCCGGTGGCTGCAGGGGCTGCTCTGCC
>NW_008609034.1:1620-7619 GCF_000691845.1 Merops nubicus
GCTCTGCAGCCGCAGGAGCCGCAGTCTCTGCCCCAAGTGGCACAGGCACCTCCAGGCGAGGGAACCAGGACGCTTCTTCCAATGTCACATAGCACAGCAGTGAGTCAGCTCCATCCCCGCTGCCTCAGGCACCTCTGCCCAGGTCTCCACGGGAAGCAGAGCGGATTGCCAGTGCTCAGAAAGTTGGAATAAGTACCTGAGCTCCTTCCAAGGAGCGGGGCAGAGCTTGCCTTGCTGGGCATGAAGGGCAAATGCAGAAGTGGACTAATGAAATTCAGATTACCTTCTGTGTCCAGCCCTTGCTTTCCTACATCTCTCTAAGAGGGTTCTTCCCATTTGGGAGTTTAACTCTTCATTTTCACAGTAAAAGCTGTGCTGATGCCCTGTGTTTGAGCAGCAGTAACTGCCTCAGGTCTGCCTCCGCTGGCTCTGTAACCAGCTGCCCAATTTGTCACTTTTAGGTCACAGCACTTTTTACTGTACCTTGACCAGTAAAAGCTGCATCAGTGATCAGGCTAAATCCTCTAAAGAATAAAAGCTCAGGAGGCTGATGGAATGCCAAGGAGAGGCAGCATGGCTAGTGGGGAAGGGTTGAGATCTCCTCTGCACACCAGTTGACAGTCGTGTCACACGGGTGAGCTCCCAGCCCAGGGAGACTTGTTCACAGCTGAGAGCTGGGTATGACGTATTTTCATCACCATCCTTTTGCAGGATGTGTTCTGTGACAGCCCTGCTAAGCTAAAATTTGTCTGGGATCCATGTGAACATCACATGAGCTGTGGCTGCCCTGAATAGATCTTGCAGAGCTACTCATGCCTCATGGTAGAAATTTTTGAAAAACATTATTTAGAAAAACAATTTTGCTAGTGAGATTTATGAGCCAACAGATTTCCAAGGGCCATTTTCTGTTTGCTTACAGCCACTGCAACACTCTCTGCAAGTGTGAGCTGTTCCCATCATAATCCTAGTGCCATGCTCATGTCTGGGCCACTGCTTTCCCAAAATTGTTCTTGCTGGTAATTAACAAACCCCACAAACCTCAGCCAGCACTTTCTCTTGATTTTAAGACTTTCCCTTCAGTTTTTCTCCCTGACCACCTTGCTACCTTGGTGTCTCCTAGTTGCACCCAGTAAGGACCAGTTGGTCAAGCCATTAGTCCGGATAGCCCTGGAAGCTGGCATCACTTGGAACAGCTCAAGCACAGCCATGGTTTTTCACTGTACTCCCTGTCCCTGTGACTGCCCAGGACCTTACTGCTACAGTGAGATGGTTCCAGGACATGGCTGCTTCAGCCACCTCTATTAAAGGTCAGGCATTAACAGTGCTGAGCCCTTGACCCATGGCAGGGCTGCTCCCACTCAGGAGAGTCCCTGGCACCAGCCCAATAGTTAATCGGGTCATTACACCTTACAAAAGCCCATCTTTGCATTTCAGCTGCTCAGCACAGCCTCACTCCCAGGGGGTGGTGGTCCTCCCTTTGCAGGGAACTAATTTAATGATTAACAGACTGTCTTCATCTCTAACAACTGCCGTTCTAATAACAGTAGTCTCCTTTCTGCAAGGGTCTCTAAGCACTTTATAAACATTAATTAATAGGTCACCTGGGGAACAGCTGAACATTAACTCGGGGCAGGGAGAAGCTCAGGCACATCCCTTGTCCAAGCAAGGCTGGCTGCAGCCATCCTACCCCACCTCCAGCTGCTGGCCCAGCCTCATCTCACACAGGATGGCACACTCTCCATCAGCTCAGCCCATGACAATGCTCTAAAACCAGATTCAGGCTGCCTTGGAGCTTTAAGCAGAGCCCAATTTTCTTGCTCTTTTGTCTGCAGTCGCTGTGTTTTGGTGGCCCATATGTTGGCAGCCTCTAATCTGTTGGGGTGAGTGGGCCTGTGCTTTCTTCCTCCTTCAGAAGGTGCTCTGCATGCTTCAGGCCCCGCTGCAAACACACAACAACAGCTCAAATGGTTCTTTCAGATAGGCTATTGACCTGGGATCTTGGTCTCAAAAGCATCTCTGAAATTTCATGCTGTGTCCTGGATTTTAAAATGGGTCAAAGCTCCCCCAAGCATCAAATCATTCTCTCAGATTTCATGTTAAAACTAAAGAAACCCACAGTTTTACATGGTTTGAGATGAAAAAAACCCTGTCTAGTCACTAAGAATGTTGTGGGTTTATGAGAGTTCAGAGCCATACACTCCCACCAGAGACTTTAAAAAAAGATGACAACGATTAAGGCTACAAACAAAAGTACAGTTTAGTTCATATAGCAGAATTTATTCTTCATTTCCAGCTACACCCCAAACCCTCAATACTTCACCATCACAGATCTTGAGGCTTTGAAAGTCTGAGTATGTGGATCTTGGGAGGAAAATTTACTTTGAACAAGGTCCAGCATTTCAGACATGAAGGTTTCCTGTTGGTACTCTCATGCTACCAGCATCTGTCAGTAGGAAAGCCATGTATTGCTGTATTTCCCAAACAGGAATTGCTTTTCATAGTAATCCCACCTGACTTCTATTGGAGAAGAATTTTCTACATTCAGAGTTTCTGGACAAGCTGGTACTCCTCTGGTAGCAAGGATGAGCTGGGCTTCAAGTCCTAGCTCTAGCAAACATTTTCAAGGAATGACCCAGTTCCAGATACTGATTTAACTCTGTTTTTATAGAAAACCCCCCAGGTGTCAGGACACGAGCATTTCTGGTTAGAGACACAGACCAGCCAGCGTGGACAAGCCCTGGCCACTGACCTGGGCCAGCAAGCTCCATCCTCAGAGCAGCACCTCATGTGGGACACCTCCAGTCTCCTGCAGCAGACTGGCTGGAGCCTCATCCCATGGTTTGCTCGGTCACTGGAGTGAATTTTTGATCACAGAATCCTGAAATGAAAAAGGCAACTCACCTCTTACTGGGATCCCCTGTGTCACCTTCCTCTACAATTTATTTCAATAATACCACGCACAGTGGAATATAAAGCTGAAGACCAATCTCCTGACCATATTAAGACACTCTGGGGTGTATTTTATATGGCCATTAATATACTTCTTGGGTGGTTAAAGTCACACACAGCATAAAGTAATGGCTCCATAAAACATGCTCTGTCATATGCTGTGGCTTAAATAAACACAACAGAATGGGTATATCAGGTGTGTTGTTGAGTGGAAGCACAAGGGCACAGTGACCGCCCACTCTCCTGGAGATGCCAGGTGTCTTACAAGTAGAATGAAGCCAACATTCATTAGAAGTAGTCAGATTAAAAAAAAAAAATAATAAAAAAAACCCTACACAATTAAAATTGTAGATCTGTCTAACTTTCATTAGCATTTGTGCTCATGGGTTTATGAGTTTCTTCCAGGCGTCTCTTCCCTGCAGAAGCCCTTGCTGTTCCAGGCTATGATTGCTGTGGGTGTGGCTTTTTGGCAAGGAGGGAGTCAGGCTGCTCCCAGCCTTGGAAAGCTCCTGAGAAGGCAGGAGCAGAGGCGAGAGGGTACAGCCTGTTGGCTAGAGCAAGGATTGGACTGATGTCGCAAGGGAACCTGAGCTTGCCACATGGTTCCACTTTTATCGATTTGGGGCAGATTTTATGGAAGTGGAGATCTGGGATGTGTAGGAGCATTTCCAACTGCTATTTCCAAAAAGAAGAAAAAAATGTGGAGGGAAAAAAAAAAGTCTCGACTTTTCTACTCTTTCTTGACTATAATCTAGTCAGAGAAGCAGCAAGTTCCTGTCCCCAGTCTGGTAGGTATTAAGTCACATTCTTCCCTAGGAATTTTTCTTTTGCTATTTTAATGGCTCCACAGGAGTCACCAGAGACTTTTCAGTAGACAATAGCTCTGCCCTGCTAAGATAAGCTATCCCAATTCATCTCTCTCAACTGATAAACCTCCCCCTCTCTGCTTCTGCTGCTCAAAAAGGAAGAGGGCTCATATCTGATTTGTGGTGTGAGGGCTCAACACAACTTCCCAAGGCACCAGCACTCACCCAAACTCACTTTAAACCCCTGAAGAGTCTCATCCTCTCCTCCTTTATTACCCTCCTTCTCCTTTCTGCAGATATGCAGAGAGCCACGGTGCATCCTCAAACTCCAGCACCAGCTCTGCTGAGGCTAATGGAGATGCCTTTCCCTATCCTTCCCCTAAGTCCTACACAGCACCACCTCTCCATCCCCTGCTCTGCATCTCCTCTCTATTATCTCTATGTATCTTCGATGCATAAAACTTGCTATTCATTCCCCCTAAAAGTCCTGAAAACTATCAGGAGACAGCTAAATCAGGAAAGACTTCTGCTGTAAGTCTTTATGGCACCATAAAGAAGAGGTAACTCTGAAGCTTTCAGAGATGCAGCATGTTGAGTAAGTTGATAGTCCCTGTGATGGATGTGTATTCGAGTCTGATGGCTTAAATGTGGAAAAAAAAATCAGAGAAAGAGCTCAGAATAACTCACCTCTCCCCATAGCACAGCCTGGTTCAAACAGCTTGAGTGGAGCTAATTAAAGGTGTCAATCTCATGATCTGGTTTGAAAATAAAACTGGCCACAAAGGCTCAGCTTCCCAAAACTAACTGGCACATGGGATTGAATCAGTGCAGCATCTTGTCCACCAGCTGCACTAGACAGGTTTTTTCTCAAAAGCAAAGAATCGAAGCACAGAATATCGATAGCAATTCTGTATACAGAATAAACAGCAGAAATCTCTCTTCCCCTCATATAGAAAACTTTCCCCCATTCAGAGTTTCTAACAGAAAATTGATTTCATCCTTACAAAAAGTTTGTGCAAGTACGCTCAATGATATTAAAAGACATAAATTAAAAAGTAGCAATACAGCACAACGACGGGACAAGCTGAGGGAAGGAGTTCCTCCAGAGCAGTATCGATGTGCTCTCCCTTCACCACTGAGGAGCAGTCGGGAGGTTCCTCTCCGGGTCATAATTAAACCTCTGGCAAAAGCCACAACAGATGAGGCAGCAGCACACAGCAGGGCCCCGATCCTGCAGCCATCTGGGACTGGCTTACTTCGCTCACGAGAGTAATTTACAGGCATCAGACAAGCCACATGTGTAAGGCTGAGCACACACATAAATGTTCTCAGAAGCAGAGCCAATTAACACACCACAAGATATCATTCAGCGATTTGGAAGATATACAAACCCTGCCTTGCTTTTTGAAGCACTGAAGCAGAAGAATCCGTGGCAGTGTCTGTTGCTGTATCGTCACAGAAACATCCCTGATCAACTTACTGCTTGCTAGTCCCACGAGAGCATCTTTATGCTAAAGTGGCATCTAGAACATTTTGGTCCAACAAAAGCAGCGTCTTGAATACAGCGTGCTACCCCTGCAAGGCCATACACCCTATGGAAAGATTGTGATTATCATTACTATTTATATGTAATAACAGCCAGAAGCCTTGGCTGGGATAAACAGCGCAAAGGACCAGCTCAGCCAAGCGTAAAGGGAGATGCTCCTTTTCTCCAAGCAGCTCCAAAGAGGGATTCAGGGCCTGGGAGCAGATCAGTGGCAGTCGGGATTAGGATTCCTGACTCCCTGCCTGGTGTCCTAATATTAGCTCATTGTCTCCCAGACTGTCTCGTCCCTCTCTCCCAGGACCCGCAGCCCGAATTAGCCCGTCTCGCTCAGCAGCTGCCAGCCCATCCCAAGCGCTAAATTAGGCAGGGGCTGAGCAGACATCCTGGGAACAGCTCTCCTACAGCGTATGTGGGCTGAGATATTCCTCCAGCATTGTTCACTCTCTCTGTTCCTAGCATCACCACAGAAGTATGATGGGCCAGATCCTGGAGCTGTGGGCTAAAAGCTGGTCCCTGCTCCAGCCTGGCACCGCGCTCCGGTGCGGCACAGAGATGAAAGCCAGCTCAGCAGCAGCTCTGCTGGGAGCCAGCCTTGGGAAGAGGTGTTAACAAACGCACTCCAGTTGGGTGACAGATGAGCAGACCAGGACGTGAGCGGCAGTGCTGGGGCTTGTACGGCCGCCAGCCCATCCTCCCGG
>NW_008609034.1:7645-81703 GCF_000691845.1 Merops nubicus
AAGCTTCCTTCCGCGTTTCGTGTTCATCAGGGCGACAAGCTGATCCATTTTCATCAGCCACGTGGGCTTCTTATCTAGTATGGTCCTGCAGCTGCAAGCTCAGGGCTGTCCATAAAACCACACTTCACCCAGCACAATAAGGACATGGGCTGATAGGGTTTCAAGCCGGTGTCCACAGCACATTTCGGTCAGCTTTGATTCCAACTCCTCCTGCTTCCAGCAGCTGATGGCATTAATTTCCACTGGGCTCATTAGCTGCCTGTGGAGAACAAGGCTTTAAACAGAAGCAGAAAGATATGGGGGAATTGCAACAAATCCCATCTTGACGCTGAGTGACTCAGCAAACAGCCACCACCTCCTCCCCGGGTAAGGGACTGCTTGCAGAGCATGGAGGATTAAGCAGAGCAGCAGGTAAAATAAGGAGGTGAGGGCATGGGAGAACCTGGACCCTGGGTGACAAGTTGGCCAAGTCACAGGATGGGTTTTATAAGGTGCGTGCAGGGTCTTGGACAGCAGCAACTGAAAGACAAGGGACTCATTGAATATTATCCCTTTCTGGCAGAAAGATCAGTGCAGTCAATTAGCTGTAAAAATCTGAATCATGTCTCTGGCAGGCAAGCTCAGAGAGGAAGCATCTCCACCTTCCTCCTCTGCCCAGTGGAGGTCAAGGTGTCCACTGCATGGTTCTGCTGACAACAGCTTGCCAGACCCGTCATGGGCAGCCACCGCAGTGGGAATAAATCAGGATATCGCTCCTGCCAAGCAACAGGAACAGCTCAACTCCCAGTCCTCAGCATGAGGTCATGGAGGCTTTCCACAGTCTCAAGACCACTTAGCAAAACCCTGTGCAAGAAATCTATCCATACGACACCACATATGGATGGACATCACATCTCCCACACATTCCTGGACGCCATTTTACTGCTAGGCTCATCTCTTTTGCTGTTGCTGTAGAATTAAATCTTAACACTCCTGACTTGCATCAAATGAGCTTTTAGTTGAAGGTCCAGATCCACAGAAACAGAATTGTGTTGTACGATGACATACAGTCCATTGCCCAGCAGAGGACCCGAACTAGGAGAAAAGACACCACAGGAGAATAGCCTGCAGTAAATTACTTGTTCCTGCTCTTGGGAGCTGTTGCTCCCTAATGACTCCTTGGAGACAACATCTGAACCAACACAGTTGCCTTTGCACTTCTAGTATGTCATCTATAATGCTGCTTCTGGCATGTATGCTCCTGGTTTCCATCTCCTGTGCATGTCACTAGACCCCACCTCCAGCCTTACCAGCTGGAGAGGAGTCGTCTTCATCCTCCACAATGCAACGAGGATTAGACTCAAGGCATATCAGCAAAGTAGAAGGCTTGCTTTGGACCAGGACCAACTTCAGCATGTCGATAATTTATAAAAACACACTGCTCTCCAGCCAAGCAAGTTTCAATTCCTAGATGATTCAGCAGAAGTGCTACAAAGAAATATGGATGTGAAAAAGTGCCTGTAAGAATTCCGGTATAATTCTGCACTAAAATAAAATCTCCTGAGCCCAGCAGGAGAATGGAAATCGGGAATTAAGTATCATTCCTTCCATGCCTGCAGGGACTCCTAAAAGCTGGGAAAATTTTATTGGAGTTTCAGAGTGGGAGGGGAGACAGAGCAAAGGCAGAAACCAGGGAAAGGGAAGACCCCAGGGTGCAGAAGGAAGGGAAATGCAGCCTAGGTTTTTGATCTGGCCACTTGCTACAAAGCTGAAATTCTGTTATCACTAAAACCATCAAAATCCTGTGGGCAGGTAAGGGAAAAGTTGGAGTGAGAAACTTCTAAAAACACATTTTCAGAAGGCAGCCTGGGAAATGAGAAGAATAAAAAGCCAAGGAGAGCTCCAAAGCCCATCTGAACACTTTGCGTTTTGGAAGTGATCCATGTCTATTTTAAAAAAGGATGAGAAAAGGAAATATAAAAGACAAAGTACTATACAACTGCCCAATGCAAATTAATTTCTGAAAGGGCATGGCAAGCCAAAGACAAAATATTCATCTCTTCTGACCTCTTCCAATTCATTATCCTAATGGGAGCTTCAGTACCACAGTGAGCTTTTGTCTGCATGCAGAGTCAGCAGAGATGGACAGCACTTGCACAAGGTGTAACAGCTCTTCTGAACAGAGCTCAACAGGAGATGCAGTGAGGAGGACTAAGAGCCATAAACCCACTGCAATAGCATTAAATTACTTCAAATGTCATTACTGGGCAAACTCTTGTTCGCTCAGAAACACTTTCCAAGAGGGAACACATCCTCCACTCCCCCCTTTTATCAGAGGACTCTAACACCCTCTTGCCCTGCAATGTCCAGGAGCACTTTACAAGGTGCTGAGTATTCCTGAGCAACGTGACCCGACTGGACTCACACCCCATCAACACAGAGCAACCTCTTCCTCTCGAGTGACATTTTCCAGCCTGCTCCTGGCAGGCACCTCACACCCACCTGTGTGCAGCTTGGCAGCAGTCCTGCAGTGCAGAGAGATGCTCAGCATCCTGCAGTGTGCAACCCTGGCATGAACCCAACCCCTCCTGCCTCCCTCCCTGATCTGCTGTGTGCCTGCCTTTGCCACCATCAGTTTTCCACACAAGCAGCAATTTCATCCTTCCTTTCATAAAGCAAATCCATTTACATTTTACTGTGCAGCGCAGACCTGATCCTCTATCCTTACATCCCTGGGAATTCCACCATGGGTTCCCTGGCAGCCTGAGCTGGCTGTTGTCCTCAGACTATTGAAATTCGTTGTATTTTAAGTCTCCCTGGTTCTAATTGCTGCTCAGTACTGACATTTCAAAGGGATGCTCCTTTGCTCTTTCTTTTGTGTAGAGCCCGTTTGTGTTTTTTGCTCACTGCTGTCTCTTCCCTGGAGCCCCTGCTAATGAATGCAGCATGCTGATGACCTCTCCATTATAAATAGTTTAATATTTTAAAATAAATATGGGATGGTGCCACAATTGTGTGGATATTTCATCTTGCCTGGAGCACAAGGAGCTGGGGCTGACAAAGGCAACCACAGCTTTATTGGTCTCTCTGTTGCTTGTTTGTCATAGAAAGCAAGGAAAGGGGCCAGGACCCTGTACTGCAACATGCAGCAGCAGATGTGTTATTCTAAGTATATCACAAGGAGCTGCTCCCCATCCTCGTGCAGCAGATGGACGCAATAAAGAGAAAACTTTTAGGTTGTTAGTTGGTTACTTGAAATCTACGGGGCTGCAAAACCGTTAGCTGAGCCACAGAGTGAATTAGAGGAAGATACATGGGGGTACATTGTTATAAAATTTTTCCACTGCATTACAACAGAATTAACACATCAGCCTGACATTTAGCTGGTATAACTTATTCCTAATTTTGGAGAAAAATTTACCCTAAGCAGAAGTGTTAAAAATCAAAAAACAAACCAATAGTGACAAAGGAAAAGAGAAAGGGAAAGCGCCTATGCTCAGGTCAAATTTTTCAACATGTTAATTAAGTTTTCAGCCCATCAACTTCTGTTGTCCTAATTTCTCTTCTTTCCTTCTGGGTGTATCCAGATTTCTGCTACATGCAGATCACGTGGGCTAGATCTAAATTCACTTGTCCCTCACAACCAGCTTCTCAGGCAGTAAAAAGCTCTGAGAAAGTTCACCCAATTGGTACTCGAGGACTGCCTTCACACAGGCATCTTCCAGGTGGCATAAAGCCAGGACTGATGCTCCACATCTTCTATTCCCAGCCTACGATTTTACCAAGGCATGGGGTGTGAACAGGGACTGCTGCCAACGCAGTAATTTACAGCAATGCAATCCATCCCCACGGACAAGGAGGAGCAGTGATAGCTGATACCAGCTGTTCCCCAAATGTTTGCACTGACAAATCTGCTTCTGGGCTTCAAAAACCCAGCTTCCAGATTTGAGAAACCCCATTTTGTGCTTGCAAGCTTCCATCAGGCTCACGCTGCTGTCTCCTCACTGGGCATCTCTCCCTTACACCCACTTTCCTCAATCAAAAGAGCGTGCCCAGCCTACCCTGTGGATCTGCCCTGCCTTTGGCAAGCCACCCAGCACAGATAAGCACCTTTCCCCACCTCCCAGGCAATCGTCTGAATTCCAAAGCACCAAGCTGAAGCCCCATCACCCTTTCTCCCCTTGAGCCTGGCTTGCTAGAGACCCACTCAGCCCATGCACACCGTGGTCCTTTTCCATGGAGCAGCAATGATTAAACAGCCTCACGCAAATGGATGGGGAAAGAAGAAGGTCACAGTTATTTTTAAGTGACTTCACTCTGAGATGAATGAGCAGGCAGTCTGAAGCTGTGCACAGCCTCTCCATTGCTGTTTCTGGGCTCTTGCCTCCCAGTGCAGCTTCCTTTGATGGTGTTGTCCCACAACAGTGGTGTAAGGGAGGATACCTCTTCACACACCTTCATTCACCTCTGAAATGGGAGTGCTGTGCATTAAAACCCCACGCTTGCATGGCTCAGGCTACAGCTGTTATGAGGAATGGCAGAGTAAATGTGTGCCTCAGGAGGAGCAGAAGATGGCCAGCAGCTCCTGTGCCCCTGGACTTTTGAGTAAAGAGAGGAAAAACCATGTAGTGAAAGAGAGCCTTTCAAAAACTAAGCTTTGGAGAGAGCAATGTGACACTTGCCTCAGCCCAAGAGCCTGGAGTGTGAGCTGAACTCGGGAGTACAGCAGAGAGGTATAATTACCTAATTGCTTCTAAATCCTGTCGTTTATTTAGTGTTTTGCATGGTGCCATGGCCTCTGGAGGAGACGGTCCCTGCCCTGGGCAGCTCCCCCCACACCACCCTGCCTGTCACACCAGCTCCTGTGAGCTGGGAGGGTGACAGTCCTCAGGGGGGCATGGCCCCTGCACCACCTGCCTCGCCTTTGCCCCCTCCTCAACTCCCAAACACCAAAACACTTGCATTAATTCTGGTTCACTATCTGCCAGAATGAAAAAAAAAAATATCTAAAAGGAAAAAAAGTCAGTCAGATGTGCCCTGTAGATTTAAACTTCCCCTGTGAGACAGGGTGGGCATAAGTGCTGTGTTATTAATCACTGCAAAACAAATCTGGGAGCATTGATTGAGAAAGTGGAGGGGTGGGAAATAAACCATTTTTCCCATAGTTTTTGAACTGCAGTTCACAAAACATTAAATTCCTAATTATAAGCCCAGGAAGTTTTAATGTAAAAGTGACTTGTGAGACGAAGAATAGTTTTTTCTGCTCATTAAAATATCCCCCGAGGACAATTTTCTTGCCCTTAATCCTGAACCTTAAGTTTTTCACAGGTAAGTAGGTAATTAACACAAATCTCTCTCAATTACACAGCTCTTGCAGCATCGCAGGTCTGACTGTGCTCCAGCTGGATGTTGTTGGATGCTGAACTCCCCCAGACTCTTTTGGGTAACGAGGCAGCAGGTTCCAGGTACCTTGCAGCATCCCTGGATCACAGACCACAGCATGCTGCAAAGCTGCATCCTTCTTCAGCTATATTGGAGGTAAAGGATTCCCAACCAACACACATGGGCAAACTCTGAGGGTGAAACAGAGCCAAATCTCTGAGGACATCACTTCCCTCAGCAAGAAACTACTGCAGATTTGCCCCAAACACCTTATTTTCTCCTCTCAAACACTGGGAATCTCAGTCCTGGAAAAACGTTAGCCAAATTCCTGGTATCATAGAATGGCTTAGGTTGGAAGGGACCCTAGAGATCATCTAATCCAACCTCCCTGCCTCAGAAGAGGAGGCATAGGTTCACTACATCAATATAAGTCCCGTTATAGCACTTTGCACTTAGAAGTGCAGCTCAAGGCATCTTTTATTTAAAAAGTAAAGGCTTTCTCTGAGTTTTTTTTTCCAATTTAAAGGAGGAGGAATGGAGTTATTTGTTCAGACTTACCTACCTCACCAAGGCCAAGCAAGGCTTAACACCCTGATCACTTGCCTTCCAGCCCTACTTGGCTGACATCCTCCTTTCCTCCCTGTGTTTGAAGCATGAATACATTAAGTTCAGGGGTTTCTGCATTTATCACAACAAATGCAGTCGAATGTGCAATCACAGGTAGTGCAACGCAGGCAGAGCTGGAAGCAGCACTCCTCTTTGTGTGGGAAGTCCCTCAAGCCTGGACCCCAGCACACCAGGAGCAGGGAGCACAGCAGGTAAATTCTCCCTCTCCAGCCCTAAGACAAGTCCAAAGTCATAGCTTCAGAGGAGCCGAGACATTTTCTCCAACACCCAAGGAAGAAACCAGCATCACCTTGCATAGCCAGGCTTCACCTCTGCCACCAGGTCCACGACACAGCTCCAACATCAGGACCTTTTTTGTCGAGGCACAGCCCCACAGGACAGCGAGGGCTGCAGCACCACCCCCAACTGACTGCCCCCAGCTATCTCCTCTGCCCCAAAGGCTGCTTGGATGCAGGGTCCCCCTGCTCCTTCCCAGCCAGAACTGGGCACTTGGTGATGTTTGCTCCAGCCTACCACAAGTGGAGATAAGTGCCCAGTCCCAAGGGAAGCTCCATCACACCACGCTGTGTGAGCAGTTGCTGAGTAGATAACAACAGCTTTCCTACACGTCACTGCCAGTAACTAACTCATTTCCCTCTGAAGTTAAGGATGAAAAATAAAACATAAAACCAAATTATACTCTGTTTATGTCCATAATTCCCTGTGCATCTGGGTAAGAGCATGCCCGTGGCCTGCATCTGATTCTCATTAGGTGCTTGCAGTTCTTCCTGATAGGGTTTTATTGCTCTCCACGACACTCGGTGTCATAGCTGGGCTGTTTACTCTCTGTGACTGCCCTGGTGTGGCCATCGACTGCACAGCCCCACACAACCCACTCTGATCAGATCCACAACACAGCTTCTCAAACGACAGCCCTGATAAATAGGAATAAAACCAGAGCTCTCCAAAATGAATTTCATAAATTGGCTGCTGGGGTTTCAGAGTGACTGAGACCGGAGCATGGGACAGGACCCAGCCAGCCTGGAGCTTTCTTCAAGAGTTAAATTTCGTATGACTATGAATATGTTGTTTAACTCTGTGGGAAATGTTCTGATATTTTACAAATACATTTTTCTTCCTGTGAACTACACCAGTCCCTGCTCTTCTGCACATTGTAGCCTCACCTATGCACAACAGCAGATTACAGCACGTTGCTGGGTGAGCAGGTAAGAAGGCACAAAGGGAATTTGTATATCTGGATCTTAAGCCTCCCTTTAAGCAATTTGAGTATTTTGTTCTTCGGGATCTTGATTTGACCAAAGAAATTACCGTTCTGGGATGCACACAGAAGCAGACCAAGTTCTGTCCTATGTTAATTGTCACCTTCAATTGAGGGAACGTTGTCAGATACAGCCCTTGATGCATATCAGAAATATTTATCTAGATGGTATTCCTGCTTGTAAAATGCAGATTTACCTTGCAGTAAACATCCCTGCAGTAATCAGCAAGAGACTGACTTAGTATACTTAGAGATTTCTTCTACTGGAAAAGGAGCAGGAAAGCTACAGATCAACCTAAATCTGAAATTGTTTAACTCTCCAGAGAGTGACAGAGCTACTCTGATACAGAAGCAAAAATTCAACTTTCTGCAGTTAATACAGCAAAATACAGGGGTTTAAGTGGATAAAAACCCAGCTAAACAACAGTTCTTGAGGCACAGCTGAGACACCTTAGCAGCCCTAGTTTTCTGGCAGACTCTAAGTAATCGGCTTTTGTGAATAAAAGAGTAGGCAAAAAAACCAAGAAGTTTCTTACCACCTTCATGACTCATGGAGCAGAAAAGCTCTGCGGGGCCACCATAGCACCTACCAAACCCCACGGACTCTCTGGGGATACTGTAATTTCTGGGAACATCACTTGGGCTGCCAACTTACTGCATGGGAGTCTGAGTTCCATGAGGTCTCCACCCTGCTTTTAATTTTCCTCCTCAGCACTATTCCTGTGCCAAGAGATGAGAGCCTGGGACCTTGGGCTGCCTTTATATCCCTTATCCACAACCAGCCCAGCACCCAGTGGCCAGCATTAACTCCATTAAATTTATAAAGCGATTAGAACGGGGTGAGCAATGCCAAAAAATCTCAGTGAAAGTCCCCTCAGCTTTTTAAACAAATTCATTCCAGCTGGGTTCATGCTCCTAGTGCATCGGCTTCCCACATGGATCCCAGCATGGGAGGTCAGAGGCAAAAAGGGTTTAGGAAAGGGTGAATTTTAAGTGAGAATTAGAAGCTGTATGCAAATCCTGAGCTTAAGTGAAGGTCCCTGCAAGTAGGAAACACTCACAGGCCACGTGAGTTAAATGGCTAATTAAATCAGCACAAGCATTGGGTCTATGAATGAGCTACAGGTCAGGGAATGTAGCGAAAAAAAGCATTTATGGAACTGATTAATCAAAGGAAGTTGTGATCTGTCTACAAGTAATTCAATCGAGCAATTAGAGCTGAGCAAGGAAATGTTTTTGCACGTTGAAGATTTTGAAATATTTCTTTGTTTTAACTTAGGACAAAAGAAATGCAAGATGAAAAGGGAAAGAAAATTTAGACAAGGTCCATCCTGAATCTGCTTAGATTAATTTGAAATGTGTTGTTTCCTTTCTGACATTATTATAGTTCTCTCTTATAATTATTTTAGCTTTGAATGGGAAGAACATTGTTCAGACTGGATATCTAGAAATTAACTTTATTTTAAACATTGAAAACATTTCAAAATGTTAAAAAAGCTTTATTGAAACATGTCTTTTCAAGGTGAAAAAGACACTTTCAACAAGTCAGCATTAGTTTTTGGGGAAAAAATCTTACAGTTAAAATTCCATGACCCTCTCAGTCCTTTATCCACTGCATATTAATGAACTTTAAAGGCAAGAGCCTTGGAGGAGGTCAAATTTGCTTAATTACCTGAAATGAGACAACCCATCAAACAGCATTTCTGAATTTTCCAGGCATTGGAAACAGAATGTGACCACGTGAAGCAGGACAGGAAGGTCACAGTCCACATCTCCTCAATCTACTCCTTTTCTTTTAATGATCTTAGTTATCTTAAATGAGATATCAGTCAAAACCCAAGCATTTCTCCAAAGGCAAGATTGGGGAGATAAGATTTAGGTTGACTCTCAAAATCTCAGTGGGGTGGCTCAGTTTCCCATGACAAAAGTCTGTAACATAAGCAGGGCACAAAGGCAATAAGGTTCCCCACTCTCTGAACACTAAAAGTGAAGAAATATGCAGTTGGCTCTGGAGGAAACACCATGTGAGTAAGGACCTGGTCTGACCCCAAAGCTCCCTCCCTAAGGGAAGGCCTTATAGGGGTCACTATTATGTGTAAGTATAAAGTAGGCATTGATTAGGGTTTATTAAGATTTAAGATAACTTTGGCCCACAAAAGCAGAAAGAGTGAATTGGTCAATTTTGATCATTTTGAAAGTTTCCCTGCCATGTCTCAATGACATTTAATCAAATTTTCCATGGGAAATGTTTGATTTAGTTGATTGAGCCTGAAGAAATGAAGTTATAAACTTTATCTGAATGACATTAGTGTGCAGCAGTGCTGTTCAGAGCCACAGCCTCTTCAAAGTGGCTGCCTCAGGAGCAAGATGTGAGACACCTTCTCAAATACCACCTATTAATTTCTATATCTTGGGAGAAAAAATGGCCACAGGAAGAGGGATGAGAGAGTTGCATTCCTGGTCTCCCACATCTCCTCAGTCCAGCACTTTCACTCTTTTTGAGCCAATATTGTTTGCTTCCTGTCCATGTTATATGATTGCCACGTATTTCACCTTGGCCTAAGTGCCTTCATCAAGGTGATTAGCAATTTTTGATTTTTTTCTTTGATTAGGGTGAATGAGAAAAAGCTTCACCCAATGTTGCCAAAGCCTGAGAAAGGATTACTCATCCTTTACCTCTGCATGCTACAATTAGTCTGCCACAGAAGGCTGCTGGAGCAAAAACATCCCAACTTTTTAATAAATGGGTGCTCTTAACAGGCCTTGACCCCAGGATCTCAGATCAATTTAATTAGAAGTGGTAAACTTAATTAGACCTCAGAGCAACCCAGCCACTGAGGCAAATCTCTGATTTTGAGAAGTGGCTATCAGGGGCCAAATTCAGTCCTGGCCAGGCTGGCAAGGGCATCAGAAAGGCAGGCAAAATAGCTTAAAAAAGGCTGTAGCAGAAACTTTCCTGGGGAAACACCAGATAGACACAACCTTGACCAAGGTTGGAGGAAGAAGCCCAAAATGGCACCTTGGACACCCTGTGCTGCTGCCAGGTGTCCTGGGTCACCTGTGGCAAGATAAGGTGGAGCCTGAAGAGCAACAAGCAAACCAAGGTGTCCTCAAGCCCAAGGGCTTCAGGTGCCCTGCAGAGAAGAGGTGGTTTTTAGAGCAGTCTCGTGCACAGGCAGCATGGTTCATCCCCGAGGTCTGGTCCCACCAGCCTGGGGATACATCACCTGGGTGAAGGAGATGACACTGCAGATAGCACTGAAATAGCAACGTGTCTCAACAGTTGGAAAACTGTTGGAAAGGTGACTTTCCTTTGCTCTATGCCCAGGGACAAAGGACTGGCAGTTTAATGACAGGGAACTGTTTGATTCCTGACTGGCAATAGAGAAACTGGCAGAAGCACCACCTGGCTTTTTGCAGCAAAGAAACAAGGTCAAGGACTTAGCTCATCCCATCTGTGGTATTTTTACACTGCAACTTACATTACAGTGGGAACAAGAGGCCTTGTCAGAAATCAAGACCCCCATCATCCAGCAAAAACATAAGAGGAGAGGCAGCATGTATCTCAAAGGTCTTGTGCTCCAGGTCCAGCTCCCCAGAGTCTTCTTCAGGAAGTCCACTCAGTTGGTGGGGTGGGCTGGGGCCAATAAACTTCAAATGGACCTGGCACTGCAGCCACATGCAAAGACTTCACATCTCTGCTGAGGAGCCACCAGCGTGGCTGGAGGTGACCAAGCAAGGGCTGGGGCAGATGCACCAGGGGTCCAGCCCACAGGGTAGGAAACAAGATCCAGCTCTGCCGTCACTCACTGTGCTGCTACTCTACAAGAATTTACTCTGTTTTCCCTAGACACGTTCATACCTCGTTGACAGCATCGTAACACTAGCCTAGAGCCTTTTGGATGCTATAAACATCCTCCTGCTTGAATTATGCCCTCAGTAAAAAAACAATTTCCACTCCCAGTTACATCGATATGAATCTTCAAATGGTGATTTTGACTTTGCATCAGTGCCTTTCACAGACACGGGCCCCTTGGATCCAGTTTGGCTGCAGCTCACACATTTTCAGTGGAGCTGCCCTGGGAACACGGATTTCCTCCCATCCTTCCACCTCCTAAAACCTTAGGTGGTTTGAGGAAAGTTGGTGCTAAAGATGCAAAGAGGAGGGCTGGGGAGGGGAGTTGTGAGGCTGAGATCCCTATGAGGAAAAAACAGGCTCAAAGGTGGAACAGAGAAATTTACTGCTGAAATCTCATTCCCCTTCTCCATAACTCTGTTGGTCCCTTCACTTCCCTCACTCTCCTGCTTAGGCCACCATCCTCTCCTGCTCAGAGGCTTTTCCCACAGTGGGGATCCAGGTATTTTCCCTGGATATAGAATTTAGACTCTTTAATGGAAGTTTAATTGCATCCTGAATAGAATAAAATTTTTTTTTAAAAAAAAGGTTGTGTGGGTAAAGACAAAATTGTTAACTACAAGCAGAGTGAGGGATGATTTTGACTTATGGATTTCCCAGGCTGGTTTATGAAACCTGGTCATTCCAAGGTGAATTGTTACAGAGATGTCTGTTACTGATGAGATATCATAAGCAGGCAGCTTACTAATGCCAGACTCCCTCTGAAATGAAAAGGAGTTTTGCCTGGACAATTAGAGTGTTCAACTAGCCCCAAAACCTCTGAGTACTTGCCATGGAGAGACAAAAAAAAAAAGAAAAAAAAAAAAAAGAAGAAAAAAAGAAAGGAAAATTTATTACCAAAGTAAAATACCTTCTCTGGATTTAGTGTATAGCCATTAACAAGGTATCCCACAGGTAGAACATGATTTATTGAGAACTAAAGAGACTGTCCTGGTTTTGCTAGAATGGAGTTTTTTGTTCTGCTCGAGGCACTTTATATGAAACAGATGCACGGTCGATAAATCAGGCTGTCCTGCAGGAAGGATAGATGGCATTTGCTGTATAAATTATCAGGCTCTTTGTAGGTAAATGTTACAGATGAAAACAGAGGTAGTCTTGCTTCTTAAAACCCATCCATTATTATTATTGGAGAAAAGAAATCCTTTGGCCTGTAGAATGTAGCAGTGGTGAGAACAGTCAAGGCAAAACTCCCTGCAGAAATCGCTTCCAGAGTAAGAATTTGATTAAAAGATGAGACAATGGGAATACTTGAAATTTATGACCGGCAGGATGTTCTGCTTTCTCAAGTTGCCCTTTGATTTTTTCATATGCCCCCAAAATGCAAACACATTCAAATGCTTCTTCAAGCTGATAGGAGCAGCGAGTCCATTTGCAACCCATTTTTGTTTGTTTGTTTTTTGGCCAGACCATTAATCAGCACTCGGGCAGCCTGTGACGGGCTGTGAGATTTCCAGCTCTGCTGTGAGGAGACGTGGCAGAGAAAGCAGCAGGACTCGGCAGTCGAAGGAGGAATTGTCTTTGTCTGAGAACTGCTAAAATATGTATACAAAAAGCCGTAACGTGGGTGGCTTTCAGTCAGAATTTAGAATGCAGAAGGATATTACCGTTTTTTCAATAAAACTCTTAGGGAGGGATGCCATGGGAGAGGATTTCCTGGAGTTTGGTGCTTACGAATGGTAAATACGTAAGACACAAAGCAGAAGTTCACCAACTGCCATTCCTATGTGGCTGTACTTTTAAACGCAGTGTTTCCTTGCCTTGCTCTCCGTGACATTCAATGGCTTGCTGAAATGGGTGTTGTTTTATTGAAAATGTCAACCACCTAAGCCGAGGCTTAGGCAGAGGCAGAGTTTTCCTGCAGGGAAGCACTAAGGAATTCTCTGAATGGAGCAGAGCTGAGGGCGCATCCCCCCCTCGCTCCATCCTGGCTCTTTCCTTTCTTTTCTTCCTTTAAACAGCATAAGCTGCAGATGAAAAAAATATAAATAGTAATTCTATATATAGTCCGGGGATAAAACTGCAGTTCCTTTACGACAGCTGACAAATCTAAAATGGGCAATGTAAGTGCATTACAAAATGATTAAACCTTAAGTTCTCTCCCCTCCGGCTACAAGGCCGCATTAACGTTACATTACCCACTGAATAATGCAATCTGCTGCAGCTTTCTGCCAATTCAGAAATATAGCCAAAATAGCCCTTTCCCTTCTATTTACAGACTGTGTCTCAAAAGCCATCTTCCTTGGGGCAGACACAGCTCCCGCTCGCTCGCGTTTGCTCAGAGTCAATAGAACCCGAATCCTATGGAGTTAAAGTTGGTTGGAAGCATATTCTTGGGTTTAAGCCATACAAATGGCATGTACACCAGGCTTAGGCCCCTGCTCGTGGGATTTCAGAGGTATCAGACTACAGATCCCTGGGGCTGAGAGTGAAAACAATACCGGGTACTTGTGAGAGATGTAATGGATTCAATCTGACCAAAACTTTAATTACATTTTTCATTTTGATGCTGACTTTTCTATCTCTGGATCTCCTTGTGCTTAGAAAGAATGTTTCAGGGCATTACATACTGGGTTGTCGAATATTCCCATTGATTTTTCTCCTGTTGAGGAAGCAGATCCCTGCAGCAGGCAGGGGGTAGGCAGATGGAAATCAGGTGTCTCAAGCAGCCACTGTGTCCAGCTCCCTACCCACCCTTTCCAAGCTGCAGGTTGCCACTCTGCCTTTGTGATTTACCATCATAATGTGATTTCAGGACTCACTGATTGCAGCTCCTTCCTCGCTGCTTCTCATTGTGCCATGACATGAATGGCAAGGTGTGAAAAAAAAAAAGTATGATGAAGAAAAAAGGAGCCTGGCAGAAAAATTTAGGGTTGTCAGTTTGTGTTCTCCTAGCATAAACAATTTTCTCTGTCCAGGGGACAGCAAACTGGTATTTAGGAAGCAGACTTTGAAAGCCCAGAATGGAGGAACAGTCCCTTTGGTGCTGCCATTGCACATGTGAAGGGCTGTTTCAGCCTCTTGCAGGTCAAATTCTGCTTTATGGCGCTGACACCACTTAATACACCAAGGTCCCCTTCAGCTCAAGAGGATAGTTAATGAAAGATACATTAATAATGCCACAACTTCTATCCTGCCTCCCCTGGGACCCTCTGGATTTAGCCAGGAGCTGCCAAGGGCACATGCTTCATCCAGCCCCCCAGAGAAGACACCTGAGCAGTGACTCCAAGGGGAACCCCCCTAAATAGAGTGTGCTCAGATCCTGTAGCTAACACCTATTTTTCCTGAGAGCTCAAAGCCAGGACTGTAACGAAAGCCAGCTATCAGGCTTTCTTTTTAAGCAGCCTTGGTTCAGAAGGCAAAAAGCAGCAGCATCCCATTACACACAGAGTCTATTCTCTCTGGGGAGAGAAAAAAAAATCACTTTTCTTTCAAGAAGTACCGTTCTGTCAATATTGCTCCTGTGCACAAAGAGGAGCTGTCAGACAATTCAAGCTAAAATTGGCATCGCACTAATATCTCAGTATCAGGACTTGAATGAAGCTGAGCTGGGAGCACTCACAGTAACACTTTCACCCAAAGTTTTGCAGCTCCTGGTTTGATCTGCGTGGCATCGATCCCTGTTCCCTCTGAGGGGCTTGATGACTTTTTCCACTGCGGAAGCACGCATAGAAATGAAGAGCAGGGAGGTTTCTGGGGTCCCTGAATCTCCCTCCCCAGGCAGTTGTCTGGAGTCGGTGCCTGCAGGGGAGCTGGCACATGGCTCAGCATGTGCTGAGACTCAGACCCTCTGCAGAGCATCTCCATCCATTAGCATCCTGCAGAGGGGGAACAGAGGCGGCGGAATTACCTAAATGAAGCAGCTGCTCTGGGGGAAAGGGTTTCAGGAGGGGAATTTCCCTTCTGTTTGGATTTACCTGACTTCACAGAGGAACTGAAGGCATTTTTCTATATTATAAAAATATAGAATATATTTTAATATAAAATATATTTCATATTCTAAATATATTTTCTATATTATTATATGGGGTGTTGTCAGCAGCAAACTACATTCAGGGGATAGTGTGTACCCCAAACTCCTGCCAGACCATTGTCTCCCATTTTGCTCCTTGCTGCCTGTGGCCAGGAGTTGGTTCCTTAGGTGCTGCACATGGATGCTGATCCCAGTGTAATTCTTCCCAAGTGATCAAACCAGGAGTGAAACGTGACCCACCTCTACCCCTGGCACATTCAAACTTCTCCAGGATGCTCCTTGTCCCTCTGTTGTCTCCAGGATCTCTCTGAGGATCACTGCTCCCCCCATGGGTCCCCTCACTCCCCCATCCCGCTGTGGTCCCTCGTGGGTGGTGGTGCCTGTAGATGTGCAGCCACACAAAGTGCTCCATTGCCACCAGCATCCCGTGGAGCCCTCGGGGACGTGCATTTCTTTCGATGGCTGCTCTGTCTTAGCTGCTGCACAGTGGCAGAGTTAATTACACTGTAATCCCCCTCCCCAAATCCCTCATTACATTTGCAATCTGCCATTTGTTTGCTAGCACCTCCGGATGTTATTTCTATCAGTAACACCATTCACTGGTATACAAAAGTAATTGTTTATTTATCAACAGCTTCAGGATTCAAAAAAAACCTGGGGTTTTCCTTAATCCCAGGCAGGCTGTGTGTTGTGAGAATACCTTGCTTTGTGCAGATCAGGTCTGGGCTGCCAATGCATTGCCACACATGGATGCTATTCCTTTTCCACGTGGTTTGAGGGTCTCTTGTTGCTGCTCTTTTGTACTTGCAGTCAGAAATGAGTTTTTAAAGAGAGAGGGAGCAGGATTTGATAGCCCCATTTGAATAATTCCCTCATCAGCATCCTGTTTTGTGCCTCAGACACAGTCAATGTCCAATCCATTAGATGCAGGTGAATACCCGGCAGGGTCGAGGACAGTTGTGAAATAATTTGTGTGTTGGAAGGGGGAAAAGATTCCTCCCAGAACTGTGCCAGCACTGGTTATACCCAGAGCATCACATTTGATTACCTGGTGTTTTAGTACCAGCTGTAGTTCTAGACATGTGCAAAGATGCCACCAGGCTCCTTCTAAATATGACTTTTAGAAGAGATTTACAATAAATCTATCAGGACAAAATAAGCAGTGATAGTTATGTCAGTTCTTTAATCCAGCTACAGTAACCAGCTCATGAAAAACCTCCTTTAAATACCATTGCTTCTCTGCAGGCAGCCAGCATGATGCACAGCTCTATCAGGGGAGCCAGACTGGTGCAGTGTTGGTGTTAATGTAATTTAAAGTGGATAAACATAAAAAATAGGTGCATGAAAGGGTGAGGAGGAGTAAATCACCAGGATTCAAAGGATATTTAAAGAGCAGGATTTGTAGACATTTTCTCCTGTCTGAAGGGTTGCATTTAGAGTGTGATAAGCAATCTAAAAAAGCTCACAATAGCAGAGACCATTTACTTCATGATCGCAGGAACAGAGATTGGAAGAAATGAGTCAAATCTAAATTTCCCTTTACCTTTCCTCAAAGAATAATATAAAACCCCCGCCAATTTTCTCATTTATTACCAATAACCCAATGCCCTCTCCCTTCCGTGTGCTGTGACTGCATGAACACACTCTCCAGGTGAGCACCCATTCCAGATTCACCCCCCAGCTGCCATTGCTCTCATTACCCAGACCAGTTTTGTGCCACCAAGTTTTGGCCCAGGGGGGCTGCATCATGCAATGCAGAAGAATCTGAGAGCATCTTCTGGCTTGTGGAAGACCTTATGTTTTCGAGCTTGCTCAGTGACTTGGCAGTGGCACTATACTGTCCAGGAAATTAATATGCCAGCATGCATGCCCAGCTAGCAGGCTCTTACTGGAGACTTCTAGCCTTTATCATGGTAAAGATGTTAAGTATAATCTGACACACAGCTGCAGAAAAGGTCTTTGAGAAAACTCTGATGCACAAATGCTGAGGAAAAAAAAAAAGTAAAATACCTTCAATAGGGTACTGACTTCCTGGTGGTTTTTATATCTGGTGTGTTTGCTGTACCATACTCTAAGAAATCACATCTCTCCAGAGCTCTCGTTCAGCATAAGGAGCCTGTCTGCTCTCCTGCTGCCTTTTATTATATTTGTATTGACTGTAATAAGACTACCTTGTGGGCAGCTTCACTGTGCTGAACTTTGAGAAAGATTCTCTGAGGATAAGAAGGACGGCTCGTAATAGATACAGGACCCGCTCTAGCCCACACAACCACTGAAACAGCACTGGAAACCTAATCAATTCAGTGGAAAGCAGAAATCCATCAATGCAAGGGCTGCCCAGACAGCCCAGCGTGGATCAAGTGTTCAATTCTCCACCCCCTCACATCGAGGGTGTTGGTGGTACGTGGTACCTCACTGCCTTTGAACTTCACTCTCACACAAATAACGACACGAGGGGTCTGGTGGCAGGGCATCTATCCCACATTGACCAAGGATTTGGGCTTTTGGGTTGCAATCTATATTCTTCCCCTGCAAAGGCAGGCGCTCAGCCTTGGTGTCTGGAGGGTAGAGGTGGAGAGGCAAAGCAAAAGGAGTTGGGAAAGTGTTTAGCTGTGTCCAGCTGCTCCAACATGTGTTGGTAGGTGCACGGCAACAGAGGCTGCGTGCAGCCCTGAGCACGCCCCTGCCAGCAGTGAGGGCACAGGCTGCCTCTCTCTCTGCAAGCTCGTGCAGCTTAGCAAAATATATTACCTGCAATAATGTGCCTCATATATACAACTGCATTGCTGGATATATTTTGAAATGTTTAATGACCTGTGGCTGAAATGTAATGATATCTTCCTAATGGAATGCAATGGAAGGAAAGCTCACGCACATTAAGACATCTTATCTCTATTGGCAATTAATAACCTAGGAATTAAAACAAAGTATAAAACCTAAGAGTTTTAGCTAAAGCCACGGCATATGAGCCTGCAATTGCAATCCAGTCAGGTTTCCACAACGCTTCACTGTAGTGAAATCCAGATGTCAGGGGACTCCCCTTTAGACTGTGGGCTTCTCAGTGGGTTTTGTGTCCCTCAGCTGTCTTGAAGTTCATGGATTCATACAGCTATATTTCCACAGATTTTTCTCTCAAGTCTGTGGACCTGTTTTAAATTATAGTAACGGGCCAATTGCTTGTGTTACCAAATGTTATGGTGAAGACTAGTCTGGACTTATCACAAACATTTGTTCCAGGACCCTGACCTCAGTGGTTCACCTACACTGTAACTCAAATCTTCACAGAGGATCTAAATCAAGTTCACTAATGCTTATAACCAATTTGACATACAGTTAATGGTTAAACCACTATCACCAGTGCTTTTCCATAAAGAAATCCGTTGCTTTAGGTGACAAGTGACAAAAGACTGCACACTCTCCAAAGAGTATGCAAGCTAGATTAAAAAGTCTAAGCCTGACTTGGACGGTTATGGTAAATTTGCTTTGAGCAAAAATAAATCAGTAGAAAATCTCAACTGGATTATATTATCCAACCTGTCAGACACGTAGAATATTGAAAATGCTGCTCTGTGATTTTGCAAAGCTACTTGGGTGGATTCCACTCATTGTAGAGAAAAAGAAACCCAACAGATGCCAAAGGTAATTTCGTTTCATCAGTTCCTTTTTAAACACAGAGATCTGCTCCTGATAACCCTTGGAATATTGCTCTGACATGATCGCAATAAGTGAAAAGAAAGAATTCCAGCTTCTAGCAAAGTTAAACCTCTTCCATTGCTCTTCAACACCATGATAAATTGCTTTTCAATAAGAAGTTCACAGCACGCCTTCACTAGGCAGAAATACTATTTGCATTCTTCCATAAAGACCTTTAAATTAAAATCATTAGCTACCTCACATAATTTAAAGCACAATGAAACTAATATATGATTAAAAGTAGGTCACACGAAAGTGATGGTAAAATTGAAATACAAATGAGTGATTTCAGAAGATTATCTTCATCTCACCATGCCTTGTGGTATGCATTTCACCCTCCCCAAAGTTTTAATAAAAGTGTTACTTTGTCAGCACTTACCAAATATTAAAATAATAATATATGCCATAATTACTTTCCAGACATTATTAACGTGTTCCAATCTGCATAGAGCTTGACTCTCAAATTACACCAAAACATCAAGGAGAAGGAAAATGGTTTCCTGTTCCTACACCATTTACAGGAGGAGCCGGGTTAGCAAAAAAGGTTTCATACTAATGTGGGTCCTTGTCCTCAGCCCAAGAGGCAGATTGAGACATGAATCAAGCAGTTGGTGCACACTTCAGCTGGTTTCTGCTTCCCAGGCTGGAGGTTGTCCCACCCCAGCCAACAACAAGCAGCTGCACGTATAGATCTATAGGGGGTTTGTTTGCTGAGGCACAAAAAATGCACATTGCAGTATAAGAATGACCCATCATGTCAGCAGAGGGACCTCCAGAGAGAAGTTCAAGGCTGTGTCCTTGAACTGGCTGGCTGCTGGAGCACTGTGGACTTCCCCATGCTTGGGAGTGGGGAGTAGAGGGGCTGAGCTCATGGAGAGGGGATTTTGGAAGAGATAAGCAGTCAGAAGGGGAAGTGCTAATGGCACTGCTGTTTATCAGGGCCCATCACCACAGGCACAGGGACCAGTGATTAACTGGCCAACTGGGGCATTGCAGGACGTTTCCTGAGTTCACATTTGTGTCCTGTTATCACGCGGAAGCTGTTGGAGAAAGAAACTACAAGCAAGAGAAGAGATGCTGCAGCCCTTTGTGAGCAGGAAAAGGTTTGGTGTGATAGCTGCTGCAGAGTCCTAGATCAGCAGCCTCTGGACAAGCATGTGCCATGCTGCTGTGCACATCTGGAACAACTGCACGGCTGCATTCAGCCAAACCCACCACCACTCCTCCTCGGGTAAACCCCAAGCACCTGCTCTACACTTTGGGAACGACAGCAAAGAGCCTGCACAGCTTCTGCAGGGGGCTGTGAGTGGACTAATGTTCTGTCATGCTCAAGACGTCAAGAAAAGTATTCCTTCAGATTTCTTTTTTAAGCTACATATTATCTCCACATCATTGCCCTGGATATTTGCAATAGAAACTGAAGCCCATTTAGATTTAGTATTTTGGTCTAAAACCAGAAATAAGTAAAAATAGTTTCTTTTTCTGCAGTTCATTTGCACTGCACATCTGCAGACAAGGCTGCTGCATCCAGCGAGGTGAGGGATGGTGAGCGAGGTGCTTCCCAGCCCTGCCGAGCAGCATGTCAGGTGGTGGGACACAGGAACCAGGCTGGACCAGGAATGCAAACTGGTCTAAGGATGAGAGGGCAACAAAAAAGCCTTTTTGCCTGTGGGCCAGCATGAGACCATGAACACTGATATCCCTTTGGAGCCAGGAACCTTGACTGGACCCAACGAGCTCTCATCATGTTTAGCTTTTAGCTGCTTGACCTGCAGACTCCCACACTAGACAGCTCTGTGCTAGTTATGGATTTGCACCTTGCTGACAGTGTAGGGTGGGATGATGAGAGGGACCTGTGTAAAGGACTGTTGGAGTTGTTTCTCTTAGGCAGAATTACTCCTCTGGGTAATCCTAGAAGTACAGTTGTGTTACTCTTTAGTGCCTCCCTTTTGCTTGTGCTCTTACACAGCCAAAGGAAGGAATTACCATTCCTGCTCACCTCTGCAAACCTGTCTGAGCAGCCTGCTCTTTAATTTTGCTAACTTTAGCTTGTGTTCAGCACCTAAGGCAGGACGTTTTCATTTTTTAAAAGGATTAAAAAAAAAATAAATGTGTGCTTGCATGTATAACAATCGTAATAAAACTACAGTTCTAATGGGAAGAAAAGCCAACACATTTGCAATTTCCTTTCCCATAATACACAGTAATTCAGCAATCCCATCACAAGATAAGAATTTACTTTGAGAATAATTTTCTTTTAATAGCTCTGTCTGAAGCAGACCAAATTTCTCTCGTAGTCATTACAGCTTCTGGCCTGCAGTAAGTGGCTGCAGACTGAGTCAGAAGGTAAAGGCAGCAGCCTGCTGTCACCCACATCAACAGCACACACCACGGCCACTGCTTCAGCAGATTTTAAAAAGCATTTCACATCCTGGGCTATGATGTTGCTCATGCACTACCTATTTAAATGAAGGCATTAAAAGACTTGGAAGCATTAGTACACTGAAAGAGTCATTAATTAATTTTGCTGATTTATGCCCTACACTGAGCATAGGAGCATGAGGCTGATGAAAATGATACACATTGATAGAGATACTGAAACCATTCACTGGCAGGAGGCACACAGACAAAAAAAAAATATAACAGTTATGGCCAACAGAGCCAAGGATTTACAACTGTGGGGCCAGAAGGGTTAAACTGGGTATCCCATGTGACATCTGATGAGTATCTTAATATGAATTAATGCTAGAAAAGCAGCATGGACAATCCCACTTAAAGCCACTATCCAGTGTTAATATTTGGGGGCTGCAATGATGGGTATCTGCTGATGGTAGGAACAGGCTGAAGCATCCAGCAAGGCTCTAAGTCACAACCAGTTGTTTGAAATGTGGATCCTGAATGAGATGTGAGATCTCACTAGCTTTGTTTGACCTTAGGGCTTCCAGTGGCAGCTTTCTCAGTTTCAAGTTTCTGTACCTGTCACACCTAATATAAAGCTTTCATTCTTAAGTGTCTGCAGCTCCTTAGCCCTTTTCAGTGCAAGACATTGCTCTGGAAATGTGTAGCAAGCTGCTGGGTGCACAGTTTGGCTCAGGAGCTTTCCCAAAATCCAGGAGTTATTTAATCCTTATCCCCACAGCTATCTGGGACCATCGCTGTCCTCAGGCACATCCCAGCTAACCAGGCACACTGTGGCTCTCTGTCCTCCCTGTGCTCACCCAGCCACTCCATGAGTTTCTAACTGCATCCTTGGCACAGGATGTCCAACACCACCCAGCTGCCCGTTCCTGAGCACCCTCTCTCAGCACAACCCAGTGAATGTAAATCATGTGCAAAGTATGACAAGAGAATGAATCTGTAAATCTCTAAAGGTCACTGGCAGTGGAGGCACATTCAATTAAAAACTGTCTAGAACTGGTTTAGCTCCACAGAGAACGAGGCATGGCCAGAAATACCTGCAATGAACCCCAGCTGACACCCACAGGCAGCCTGGATTTTGCAGTCCTTGTTCTGAAAAGGCTGCAAAATTGACCTGACAGCAAAAACTCACTATGCTACCCCCAGGTTTCTACAGCTCTGTGACCAGGCACAGATCTTGGTGCACACCCAGGTATGGAGGTCGCTAAAATACAGCATTTTACACAGGCAGTTCATTGTGCTTAATGTTCAGCAGAAGCAGCACAGCAGCCTCAGCAGATGCCTTATCCATTTTTTACTTATCAAGTTCCCTTCTTTCTTCTGGTCCTAAGTGAAAATTGGTTTTATTACATCATCTGATGGATATTTTTAGATCTGTAATTTATCATATGGAACTAATGAGGCCACTTTTATTCTATCCAAAGCAAATCAAGAACAAGAACATCAAACTTTCCCAGACACTGCTGGGACAACAAGTGAGACCACAGGACTCCTTCCCTACAGAAATGCCTAATTTAAAGTCAGTTCTTTTTGCTTAGTACAAAGATTTGCTGCTTTTACTTTGGTATTCAACAAACATTCCCTATCCAGTTTTCAGCCATTATCTCCAAATAAACTGCATAAAGCCTGAAACTGTTGCTCCTGTTTGAAGACAGAATGAGAGCCATCCTTCTGTGTTAAGCACTTTTGATCCTAATCTTTGAAAACATCAAGCAAAAAAATACCACTTTATAATCCTAGCCAAGCTATAATAAACATTTACAGCAGAAAAAAATAATGTAAATATTCAACGTGTCTTGATCTAAGACCACCCAACTTCCTTAGTGTTAATGATAAGAGGAAAAAAAGTGAAAGCATGTAAAAATCTTTCTAATTCAGGAGCCTAGGTTTGCCCCAGCTCTACAGGACAGTGGTCTCACAGCAACACAGGTCTAACCAGCCTTTTTTTCAGGGCGTTGGGTTTGGAAGCAAGGGGACTGTTTGCACAGCCCATGTGATGGTTACTTTACTCAGTGTTAAAGCAGATTATCACGCCTTCTGGGGTCTAATAAGGAAGAATAATAAACAGGCGTTTCCAAAGTGAAGCTGATGTCTCTGCTGGCAGAAAGCAGTTTATTACCCAGAAGCAGCTTTTAGAAGCAAAAATCCTTACAGAAGACAAAACACCTGCAATGTCCAAAGTTTGGCTGAGACCCAGCAAATGAAAGGAGCTCTCAAGGAACATTCAGCTTTTTTGGAGGGAGCATAATGCCTTTCCAATGCCTAACATTTCACTCCAGATCAGTCCCAAGCAGAACACAGACCATGGTGTGCCAGATATAGGAGTGGCATCTCATCTAAAACACGCCTGAGCTCTGCAAGCTCTCCTGAGCTGGACCAAAGGCTTACAAATGGAACTAAAATGTCTCCAGCCTGGATGGGAGGATAGGGAACAACACCCAAAGGGAGAAATATGCACCCTGGGCTTCTGTAGCTGGGCTGGGACTGTGATCCATGCCCAGCCCTGCAGCATGCTGCCCAGCCATCTCACAGCCCCTCTGGCTACATCTCACCTGGGGAGCAGCCGTGGCCACACCAGCACCATGACTGCAGCTGCCAGCAGCCCCTGCAGCCTCAGCAGACCCCCTTGACTGTCCCCAGAGCTCAGACTAAGGCTAAGCCAAAAGGAGAAGTGCTGAGAGGGTGACCTAAAACCAGTTTAACCACTCTGCTCTCAGAACTGGGCTAAGAGCAGCTAGGTTAGGCTGGAGAACTTGACCCGTCATGTTTAACCACGTAATCCTACATGGGAAGAGAAAGCAGCTAGTTCTGCTCCCACCCACAGGAGACAGAAGAGAGGCCACAGCTCAGTCCCTTCAAAACTTAACTCCTTACCATGCAACTGCTGTGAAAAAACAGCATGGCAAATACAGAGCTCCTTGAAACAGCAAAGGAAAGGAGACACACAGCAAGAGCACACCCTGGGACAGGGGACAAAAGAAAATCCAAAAGTTCATAAAGAGAAGCCATGATCAGCTGTGCCCACCATGGGCTGAGCAGTGGCAGAGCTGCATATGCTGAGAGGCAAGGTGGCTGTCCTCGTGGTGGCAAGTGGCCAAGGGCAGTTGTTTGTCTCCCTCACATCCCAGAGCTTGTCTTATGCACGCTGGAAAGTGTTCATTGTTTACAGCCAAAACAAAATGATTCATTAACAAACAAAAGCAACCCAACCACCGTACTAAATTTAATAGCCATGAATGCCCCAAAACACTCCTGGCCATGCATTTCATTGTTCCAAGAGCTTCAGGATCAATGGATTAATTTACTAATGAGTCAATAAAACAAATCCGTTGGATATTTCAGCAAACAGAAGAATCTCTTCATTTAGATTAGGCCCATTCATTTTCCTGAGGACCATGGGAAGGATATTTTCCAAGCGCAGAACACCCACAACATCTGTTATCTCTAACTAGGACTGCGGTTACTCAGCAGTCCTACAAACCAGAGCAGATATTTCTTTCTCACTTTAATTGCTGTTTAGTTTCTGCATTATTAATGACCAGAATAAAGTGTCCAAATATGCTTCCAGAAAAAAACACACCTTTAAATGAGAGCTGAGAAGTTAGCATTCCTTTGAGCAATGATTTACGTCTGCTGAGTAATATGCTGGATTAGCAGCTTCAACAACACAGCCTTCAACCTGCCCACTCAGAAAAGCTTTTGTAACATTTAAAGGGTACCATTGATTATTATCTTAGTTGAAATACACATTTTTATAGCTGAATGTCAATTGACATCCTGGTCTAATAAAACTTCCTGACAATCAATAGCAATTAACAGAATTTGCAGCTGTCACAACTGATGTAATACCAAATTCTCTCTTGATCTGTTGACCCTCCTACCTGTCCAAAGGGCTTTCTCGTGGTGAAGCATGAAATGCAAGTCGCCCTATTTGGTGACTGAACATAATTTCAATGATCCATCAGCTTTGCTAACAGTAAATGATCATCCCTTCCTCACCAAACGTGCACTGCAGCTCTGGATTCATGAGGTGCTGATGAGGGGTTCAGGGGGGTGTTTGTGTGTATCAGGGCAGTGCTGTGGTGGGTCTCTGCCAGGATTGCATCCCGGAGCTCCTCCTGCTCCTGTACTTCTGGCCAGTCCAGCCTGCAGCCTCTGGAAGGGCTGCTGTGCAGCTCCACAACCTGGTGTGCAGTAAATCAGTTCCCGGGGCGTAATCCATGAACATACGCAGGGCCATTACTTTTCAGATCCCAATTTCTTTTGAAAACCTTCATCTCAGATTCAGGCCAATGCAGTAAATAACCCTAAGTGCACTAAACTAAAGATCCAACCTGTTCTCTGCCTAAAACTCCAGATGTAACTTTCAAAGAAATCAATAGTTTGCAAGCACAGTGCTTGCTAGGATCAGCGGCCAAGAGCTGCAGGGGGACCTGTGGGCAGGCACTTCATAGTCCCTCAGCTCTTTGCTAAAGGGTTTTTGCTTTCTGGAAGAGAACAAAGCCCCTGCAGAGGCAAGCTGCAAGCTCCCCTGTGGGCTCTTGGTGGATATTTCATGCGGTATCTGAAGAGTATCTAATAAAATGACCAAATTCTGAAACAATGCAAACAAACATCAGCTGCAAATTGATCAGAAACCTCTGCCCATTCTCTGGTCTGTTACTGATACAAACCTTCCTTCTAAAGCAGGGAAGAAGAACTGAAGGATATTAACTTGCTCCTGACAGAAAGCAGAACACAACTCTTTAAAGATTGCTTGATTGTGGGAAAAAATAAATACAGCAAAATATTTCCTAGATGAAAGATTTGGGTTATTCTATGCTCGGTAATTGGGTTTCATATCTAGCACACACTTCCATTTTCAGAGGAGTGCTGTCAGAGACATAGAATGGGGAGAAAATTTTGCAAGCTCTTTTTGGCTTCAGTGGGTCCCTCTTGTTTACCCAAAGGCTCTAATGCAGCCATTACTATTTTTATTCCGTTCATGTTCACAGAACTTGCTTTCCAAAGAGAAATAAAGTCATGTGCACTGATAGATCCATAACCACGCATGTAAAGGGAACTAAAGAGGTGTTATGCTATTTTAGATCATGCTATGCTGCATAACATAAGTGACTGATGCCACATTGGAGTGATTTTAATGATACTTGCACTGGAAGGGTCTGTGCTACACGCTACACTGAGGTTTGTGGGAAGCTTCCTTGAAATTAGTGGCATGGAAAAGTACCCTACTTCAGGATAAATGCAAGAGAATTTAGGTCCTTATGGAGCTGGAACAGGAACCAGTGCCCAAGCATTACACTTGAGCAGAGGACATCTGCCAGGTATTGCCAGTGCCTAAGCATTACACGTGAGGCAGGAAGACAACTGTGTGAGCAGAGGACATCTGCCAGGTATTGCTTGTCTGCATATGAGAGAGCACGCAGGCAATGTCATAGTTGAGGAAAAAATAAAAAGGAGGATTCGGGCACTATCAGTGCTAGAGAGAGGCTCACAACTACTAGCAGACAGTGTTTTCTGGTGTTTGAAAAACGTAGGAGTTAAGGGAGGTGTAAGTTTCCATTAGTTTGTTTGTTTTTTTCACATAGGGAGGATATTTTGGCATCTACAGGAAGAGATACCAGAGAGCACACAGGCAATGTCATAGTTAGGGAAAAAATAAAAAGGAGGAGGATTCGGGCACTATCAGTGCTAGAGAGAGGCTCACAACTACTAGCAGACAGTGTTTTCTGGTGTTTGAAAAACGTAGGAGTTAGGGGAGGTGTAAGTTTCCATTAGTTTGTTTGTTTTTTTCACATAAGGAGGATATTTTGGCATCTACAGGAAGAGATACCCAGTTTCTTCCTCGTCCAGACAGCCTGAAGCCTGCAGCCTCTGTATCTCCCATCATCTCAAGAGCAGCTCTGGGTGGAACCCTTCAGCCACGAGATCCCTACGTCTCATTGCTCCCAGCTGGAAGCAGGGGGGCAGAGGAAAGGCAGCTTTTGGGGAGGGCTTTCTACTTGAAATTGTTACTCAGTCCTTGGGCCCAAGGCAGAGAAGTGTTTTACTTGGTGTGTAATGGAAACGAGGAGTCAAGTCTGACTAATGAGAAGCAAAACGCCACCCAATTTCTTAATTTAGGCTTCTGGAAATTAGTTTGCTGAACATACTTAAGGACTAAATACAGGTGTTAAGCCCAGCTATTTCCACACTAAACTACATGCTCTCACCTACATACATAATCACTCTCTCTTTAAGGGTTTCCCATATTGCCTGCTGTTATGGTATCTAGGCAATGGTTCCCATACTAGCAACTTGATACCTAGTTTTACAGTACTGCTAAAGTACCAAGTAGTACTGTTGTAGTCTGTCCTAAAATCAATTCCTAATGTTACTGTAGGAGCAAATGTAAAACTTGACATATTTTTTGCCCCAAAGGTTAATATCATATGTTTATTATTGGGCAAGAACAAAAGATTGTTTCCTTACAGGATGGATTTTTATGTCTCTTGTACAGGCATGGAGGAGGGGAAAGCCTCAGAGGATTAGTAACAGGACCAAGACCTCACATCATTGTATAAAACCTAGCTAACGGAGTTGTTTCAGAAAGCTGGTGAAGAAAATGAGACAATTTGGTCTTTTCTGTGCCCATATTGGCACAGCCAATATGACAGCACAGCCAGCATGAGTGGACAGGTCAAAACCTGGGATGCCAACAGATACCTGACCATCCAGAGGGACAGCCTATCCCTTGGTGACCATCAAAGTGTATGACTGAAGCTCTCCTCACTGTTTTCCTTCTGCTTGGAGGGAAGAGATTTTTTTGTCTACCTGGAGGTAAGCAGATATATCCAGCAAGAACACTCTTCCAGCTCTGCAACCAAAGTGCATCCAACTCTGCCCAACCTCCTGGATATTTCACTGTGAACAAGCAGGCAAATGTGCTGTGCTCTGATACTGTTACGTGAATCAGCCAGTGCTTCTATTTGGTATGTTCTGAATTGCATGATTGAGCATGGGTCTTAATAGCTAAGTGATGATTCATTTACGATGGCACCAGGACAATCCAAGTGAGTTTTTACCTTTTATCCTCAATATAATGCACTCTATCCATTACAGTTTTAGCAAGGTCTGAGCAAATTTAATAATCAGACCAGCATTCAGCACTTTTTATGCACAGACCTAAACCCAACTGCTACTAAAAGTTTAACGAGACCAGCCTTTTGCATTAGCTTTCTAACAAGAAACACAAGGTTGCCTCAGTTCTGGGGATGTCTTCTCTCTAGTGGATGTAGAGGGCTTTAGTCCTAGGTCATGGAGCACCACATAATTCAGTGTGATTTAACTGCTGCAAGGAGAGATGGAGAGATTCAGAGGGTCTCCAGTTGTGGCTGGCAAAGCCAGCAGCATGCTGGGGACCAGCGAGCTGCAATGTCCTTCTTGTCTCCAGCTGCTCAGCCCCACAAAAACAACACTCAGATGCATTAAGTACATTCCTGATCCTGCTTTTCTGTGTAAGCAAACGCAAGCAGGGAGAAAGGTTATGTGATGGGGAGTGGGACACGAGACAATCTTTTAGCAAAGATGTTGTCCATGGTATGAAAAGAGTTGGGGAATGCTTGAGTTATACAAACATTCCTGAAATAACAGGAAAACTTTAGCAGATGTTTCCTTCCTCTAATTTTCCCTCCTTCTCCTCTTTTTGTGTGTGGCTTTGCAGATCTCTCTGCTTTCTAAAACTCCTTTTGTATGATGGGCCCACATTAAAATGTCAGGTTTTATTTTTCCTAAAGACAACTGCCAGAAATGAAACCCTGAATGCTTGTTTCATAGCCAGACAAGGATCTCTTGGGAACCACTGGGAATCCCACCCCTATTTCTGATTAGATTTTTGTCAGCAGCGTAGGAGCCAAATTCTCGGTTGCCTGAAGGCTTTCATCTCAATGAGAATCAGACTTGGAGGAGCTCTAAGGTATCAAGTCGTATTTACTGTCTCTGTTACTTATTGGCAAGTCGTCTGGAAATACCTTGGGGTTAGTATTTCGATTAGAATTTGATCATGATTTTATAAAACACGGGTAGAAATGATCTCAGTCTTGAGCCAAGAACTCGGTAGATTTAAGGAAGAAATTACTTTTAGCAACACTTTATATGAAGAGATTTGGAAAGGATCAAAATCTTCTGCTGTGCAGACCAAGGTGATCCCTGACAATTTAGGATTAGGAAAAGCTTTTGTAAACTAATTAATCAGGATGTTCCTAACACAATTTGTTTAAGCATGTTCTAATGCTCTTGGTCATAGCTGGAGCTGGCATACTGAGGTAGAAGGATTGTAGCCCAACTTCTACACTTTTATGCTGAGCAGGATGTCATTTGCTCCTGTTAATCTCTGTGGCAGGAGTGGGTCAGCCTAAAGGATTCTCTCTTGAAAACCCCCCTTTCAGTGGGCAGACATAGTGATCGTGAGTTATTCATGTCCAGAAATACATAGATGGTGATTGGGTTGGGAGGATAAGCAGTAGAGCTGTAAAATGAGGGTGCCACATTATGTCAGAGAGGCTGAAACACACTGCTCCTCCTTGGGTGGACCTCTGGGCAAGCTCTTCCCCATGCCTTTCCCCTTTTACCTGCTTTACTCACAGCTCACGCTCTTTCTGCAAGAGCCGTCTCCGTTTCCTGCTCTCACAGCAGAAAGGATCCTTAATCTCACACTTTATGAAATGCAACACACAGAGAGAAGGCTAATAAATGACAGCTGATGAAAGCACCCTGCCAGTTAACAAGAGTGCTGGCCCATCCCATGTGCAGGGGCTCATCTATGAAAGGGGCTTGTTTCCAAGCCGCAGTTTCCACGTGTCACCCCTGAGGTCTGGGGCTGTTCCACTTTGTTCCTAGGGGAACCCGTGGTGGGAAGCCAGGAAGGGGCCCAGTTGCCAGTGGGTGGCTTTGCCCTCTGATGGATAAAGCCAGACCTGCTGAAATTTTTCTAATGCAGCTCTTCAGGACCCAGCAGACAGTTTTGCCCAGAGGAACATTGCATTTAGGAAACAGCTCCAGCCAAACAAACATTTTCACGCTGATTATCTTACTCTGAAAGGTAGCTGCAAATCTGCATTCAAGAGCTGAATATGCTGGGAAGGAGGGGGGCTAGTAGCACTGATGGAAGCTAAAGGACCGGGAGACAGACACTGCATTGCACAATAAAAAAATGGGAAAAGTGGCAGGCTGTGTCTGGTGCCCTTTACTGTGACTGTCCTTGCTTCTTTGCAACCTAATATACTCCCACCAATTTTAAGTGAGTGTATCAAGATGGCAAATCCAAAGTACATTTGAGAGTTATTGATTTAAATAAAGCAAATCAAATACATCTTACTTTGAAACCTATTTGCAGTAACTGGATATGCCATCTGCTTCTTGCAGCAGTAAAGGCCACAGACAGACTTCAGTTCCAGAGACATATGGAAAACGTGAGGACTTTTACCCTGTTCTCTTGATTGTGAGCCTTCAGAAGCAGAGAAAACTGCCTTCAAAATCCCAGGGAGGGTGAGATGCTGAAAGCTCCTTTGTGACAGCCCCTATGGGCTGGCTCCAGCAGGCACTGGATAGAGTTGGTTCCACCAGGAGTGAGTACAGGGGAGAAGAAATTACTGGGGCTGTCCAAAACTATCCAGCCATTTGGCACTGGGGCAGGAGACCACATGCAAGAGAGATGCCCACTCACAGTCATGCTCATGTCTTGGGGAATTCTTAGAAGACCCAGTGGCTGGGATCAATGATAGGGGTTGAAGTTTTGGCTGGGGAAGGAGGAGAGCAGCTTTCCAGAGACGGAAAATTTGTCCTTCTCCTCTAATGCACTGATCAAGTCCAGCATGTGATTTGGTTGGGTTCAAGAGGAAGGTTGGTTCCCCTGGTCACACCAAGAACCCCTGTGTCCTCCCTTTGCATAGAGGCTCAGACTGGACCATGTCACTCTCAACCATGGTGCAGCTGGAGATAAGAGAAACACATTGACTGGCACAAGAGAAACACACAAGCCTGGCAGCTTCCAACCCATCATAAGACCAGGTTTCTGCTTCAAGTAACACCAAGGACTAATTACAATATATCCATAAAAAAATAAATTCCCCTTTCATTTGTAGTTTAAAAGCCCTTCCTTAACTGTGGCCTCAATCTAACAAGTTCCTGAAGGGTAAACAAAGTCCTAAGAGGGTAAATGATCTATCTGAGGTCACCCATAGTGGCATTCAAAGAGTGAGAGATGAAACAAAAGTGGTTCAGGTCAACTCTTCACCTCCACCAAAAGAAAACTGCAATAACTGTGTTTTCTTATCATTCATCAACTCAAAATGATATTAACACAAACACATCTAGGGTATCATCTCCCCTTGAGTGATTCCAGCCCAGTGCCATTTCAGACAGCTTCGGCACGAAATCCTGTTATTTTATATTGGCTGTGCTGCACTTGGGGAGACAATAACATTAATTTTTATTGTAACAAACAGCCTTAATTAAACTTGCAAAATAAATACATAGTCGTGCAGCCTTTTTCTGTGTTGGAGCTTAGCATTAATCTTTATTATTTTTATTAAGTGTTAGGAGATGAGAACATTTTGATGAATAATAACAGTGCGTACCCAATCAATGCATATTTAAAATATAAGTTTACAAAAGGCACTGGCATGAACGTATGACTTGTGGGCTCTGAGGCAGTTATGGCCAGATAGATTAATGCCAGTAATTCATCATGTGCTGTGGGGATTAGAGATGAGCAGGAATACTTTTCATGGCTCTCTGGCAAGCAGGCAGCAGTGATGTGCCTGGTCAGTGTTCCAACCTCTCTGCTCCCACACTTCAACCTCAGAGTCACGAGGTGAAGTTCAAAGATAAAGTAAGCCCAAAACCTTCCTGTTTATGATCACTTGCAATAATTGTTTCACAGGGAATAAAACCAGGAATAAATCCTGCATTCTTTTGCCTGGTTCTCAGAAGAGATGAGGTCTTAGAAAGTTTCGGCTTTCTTTCCTTTTTCAGTGATTTACAATTGGAAAATGGGAGTTTATATCCATTTAGTTGAAGTTAGTGCTTGGCCCTGGACTGGAGTCAAAGATCTTGAAAATGAGAGTTCAGCCCATGGTCAGGGTGTTGCTCAGGACTCAGAAGATCCCCTAGGTTCATACATCTGGGGACCATGAGGTACCATCACCAGCATCCAGCTCATGCTGTCACATAACAAGGACTTCTGAAATGTACCCAGAACTTCCCAGCTTTAATCCAGGAACTTGTGGATGACGCAGAGGATGTCAAAGAGAAAGAAATCCAACCTTAACTCACAGACTACAATGAGCACAGAATTTACCACATCCTTTCATAAGCTGTTCCAGAGCTTAATAACTGTCCATTTACTGCATCAAACTGAAATGAAACTTGTTTGAATGATTGAATAACTTCATAGTTAAAAATAAGACTTATTTTAGGCCAAGCTTCATTCAGCTGAACAACCTTGCTCTTCCCAAGATCTGATCTTGGTTCCCAGCTCTGCCACAGATTCCTTCTGTCACCCAGGGCACATGACTCCCTCCCTCCATACCTCCATTCCATCTGCCCCCAACAATGCTTCCTTTGTCCATCTTGTCTAGTTTGATTATGTCTCTCTTCCAGCTAGGAATTTTCTGGCAGATACACAACACTAACATGTTAGCAATTTACCATCAACTATGGCTTCTAGTTGTTATACAAATATTTAATAACAATTAAAATGTTGGACTTGATGCTTAACTTAATCTTCTCAATAGATTGAATCAAATCCACCCAGCTGTGAGATAATCCAGATCTGATGTGTTAGTTCAGACTCATTTCTTTATCTTTTACAAATCAAAACAATATATTAATTACAATATATTTGTACTCAAAATTGTTCTCTTCTCAGTTAACTGATTCAAGAGTCAACCCTCTGAGTTCTATTACACACCATCTGAAAGGGCTGGGACATGGCTCTATGCCCTGCTAGCTCTATAGAAACACTCACTGGCTCTTCCCCAGTAGGTAATGGGAAGAGCACGAGTCATACAGGGACTGTAACTGGGCACACCCAGCACTGCTAAATTTCCATGCTGCCCACGGTTTACACCAAATTTAGACAACCATGGCATGGGAAAGTAAATATCTCCTCTGCAGCCTCTCAGTGCCTTTTATGTGTATACACTTGCCAGCACCCAGGACCCTGACTATGGTTTTGTCCTCCTACCACTAGGGTGTAGCTGGGCTCCCACACAACTCCAGTTCCAAAGCACTGGCAGGAAGTGCCTGTGGCTTGTGGTGGCATGGAGAGTAAGTGACCTGCAGGGTTTTCCAAACCCAACACCCATTGCACAGCCGCTCCTGGGGGTAGGAGAATTTCCCTTCAGGGGCTGCTTTGAGTTCATTGGACATATGACACAGCTGGAGATGAGAAGCAAGAGCACAGGCTGCAAAGATGTCCTTATGCTGCTTTTCTGAACCCTCATGCATAACAGCAACATGCTGGCTGGTGAGAGAATCTTTTTTTCAGCTCTCTGCCCTTCTTGCTCAGCAGTGAGCTTCCTCCACACATGTAGCTCTATTTAAGGTACAAATAGGATGCAATCTATTTTCCCCTCTTCCCTCTATCACAATCTATTTAGCTTTGCAGTATAGTCATTCAAACACTTGTGCAGCTGGGTCAGGCTATGGGTGTATGTAGCACATCAACCCAAGGAAACCCCCTGCAGCTGCAGCATAGGGCAGTCATAGCATTACTTGCTCTTTTGAAAAGGGATTTAATCCCCTCATACAGGTGACAGCCTGACCTGGCCAACAGGGTCCTGAAAGGTCCTGAAAAAATGGCTCAAAGTACTCCTAATGCAGAACGTATCTCCTTTTTGCTGACCACATATGCCAACAGGAGGGATATTAGCATTAACAGACAGCACACAAACCAGATCCCTCCCTCCAGTCTTAAATCATACACAAGGGATCCAAAGTGGCCAACCACCAGAGGAATTAAAAGGTTGATATATTCACTCACAGTTCAAGACACAGTGGAGACAGGAACAAATTGACCAAAGAACCAGCCAATCAGTCCAATTCCAGTGGTGTGGCCATAACTATAAAATGATGCCACCATTACAGATATACTGATGTCCCACTGCTGCCAGAGGCTCTGCCTACTATGGGCAGTTGGGGAGCCCTTCCAGTAACCAGACCTCCTACATAGTTAGATCAAGCACTGCAGGCAGAACCAGCTTTTATGCTGTTCACTTGGAGGCAGGAAACCTGATGTTAATGCTGAAGGAGGGGCACCTGCTGGTGATCTCCTAATTGGTTCCCATCCAATGCTGGCCAGGACCTGGGTGAAAACCAATCAGGAAGGTCTTTCCTGCCTGGCTGTGGACATCATCCACATGTCAACCACGATTCAGGGCTGGGGGTTTAGACTGAGAGACTCCAATCTCTTGGTGAAAAGCCCCACTGCCTGAAAACAGTGATTCATAGTGAAGTTAAAGTCATTGTGCATTTTATCCTCCCTCATGCCAGTTAATATGAGGCGGTTACACTGATGAGTCCCATGAAGAATCTCCTAGCAGTGATATAAATCAGTGTAGCTCCACTGAAGTGATGGAACTGCACATATTTATATCAGCCATGGCCCCAGCCCTATATATTTTCTGGAGAAATAGCAGGTACTTAAGACAATGAATTGGGATCTAATTGACTGAATCATAACCAAACCCCAAAGTGTAGGGGAAGCAGAAAGTATAAGCCAGAAAAAAATGCAGGTGGTTCTGATACCTGATCATGGAGTTTTTGACGTGGACAGGTCATCTCCACAAATTTACAACAACAACAGTACACTCAACTGAGAAGTACAGTAATTTTGCCAGACTTCACTGTGGTCAACACAGTATGATGGAGTCTTAGTGGGAAATAACAAATCCAACTAAATCACACACCTACAATTTTCTTCTGGGATCTATGTGTGCATTTTACCCACCACAGGCACCCTCCTGGAGAAATGCAGAGTTTACGTGCCTTTGGTATTTTTTCATGGTTCATTACTCAAGATAATTTATAACAAGTTTATGCTGCTACAGTACATCATTTTGTGATTTTCTGCAGTAAAACCATTGCACTGACTAGTCTTGGTTCTTTATTACATTTGAGGTCACTTGAAAGGGTAATTTCATCTACTGAACATTAAATCCTGCAATAATTCAATACTTTCAAGACACTTGAAAGCAGTATTCTCCTTCTCTTTTGCAGGATCATGTGGCTAGCACTGAGCATAGCCATGGCCAGATATGACACACAGTTTGGGATGGAAGAAACTACTATCATGGTCACAAAACACACCTTGGTGACCATCTCTGAAATGCTAAACGTGGCTGAAGTAATTTGTATGGGTAAGCTGAATGCCTGATTTTTTATTAACAGACATATGTGCACAAGGCCACAACAGTGGACAGACTCACATTTACTAGAAGGGTCTTTGGGATTGATGGGCCAGACAGTGGTCCAGTCTCAATGGAATATGCTTCAGTAGAAGTTAAACAGGCTCTTAAGCATTTTTTCCACCACTGTTTACACAGCCAAACCATTTGGATCCCTCAAGATTCTCTAAATTGGTGAATTTGCCACTAAAATGCTCAAGGAAATGTAGCTGAACAAGAACTTGTTAAGTAATAACACTAAAATAGCTTTAATGTCACACCATATTCTACAGCTTTACCTCAGACCTCCAAGGACTCCAGGTTTTGCCCACACTAATGAAGGGCAACCCTTTGCATTCAGGGTGGTCAGTGTGGAGTAACAACCCTTGTGGTGAAGGAAGAGATTTTGAAAGATCAGCACACCAATAATTTTTATTTGCGGAAGCCACAAGCAAGTTCTCCCATCCCTGCCAAGAGCTAAAGAGCTCAGAGCCTGGGAAGCTGAGGCTACTTTATTTCAAAAATCAGCCACATCCAGCTCAGAGAGGAAAATGAGGATGAGCAGAATGCTGGAACATCTCCAGTGACTTGAAGAAGACTCTGTAATACACAGATAAATGTGCTGATCACAAGGGTTGATGTCTGGGGTGTGCTGAGGTTGGAAGCTGTGTGCCTCTGCCTTATTAAGGAGATATTTCTTCCTAGCTAGACCTCAGTTAGTCTCTCCTCATGCCTTCTCCTGCTTCTTCTGACCTCTAGGATTTTCCATTAGCTGCATTTCTTCATTACTTCTCTTCTTCTTTCTCTACAGCTAACACTTTTGTTTTCCTACCAACACCTGTATCCCCGTGTTGCCTCTCTCCAGCCTTTCTTTAGCACAGGAGGAGAGCAGAGAGGATGGGGTTGCTTGCAGGGGATATTTTGGTAGCTCACCTTTGCCATCTCACTCTCTGACCACTTACACACAGAGCTGTTCACAAGGGGTAGGGGTAATTGCAGGAGTACTTGAACAGCAAAAAGGTTGGAATAACCAGATGACTCAGATGCTCTGGAGGAATAACAAGCATAACTTCTGCTCTTTGATATAACCAGCCTGGTGCTTTGCTATTCCATCCCTGCGCTTAGCCTAACTGTAAGCCTGTGGTTGAAGAAGCTGTGAGTCCCTGCACAGGACAACTTGGAGGAGAGATTTCAGGGGGGGATCTTCACTTTTCTCCTTAAGGAGAAAACTTTTTTTCTCACTTAAGGGGGAAAACATTGCCTTGAACATGGACTTTTGATTCATGAAAGAAAGAATCCACACACACTCTACTCATTTCAGCTGAGTAATCAAAATATTTTGTGCTTAAGCTTCAGTGGTTCTCAGCTTTTGCTGCGATAGCCTGCATTGCTGCTTCCTGAATTCCAGGCAGGTGTCATTGCTGTGTGTTGCCCACCTTTTGCTCAGGATAGATGCTTCTCATAACATACTGGAATTGCTCAACACAGTGAACTTACTTTCTTTAAGAACCTGAATCACACTAAGAGACTTTACTAAGCCTCTGCTTTTATGATTTGCATACTCTTCTGCTCACACTGTCTGCAAGAGCCATTTGCTTCCTTGCCTGTAAATTAGTGGTCCAGAAGAATCTACAGTGTTGTCAACAGATAACTGAAATACAGTTCTGAGAATGGACCTACAAAAGAGGGTGGCAGCAAAGCTTAGCACAGAGCCAAACTGTCTGTAATTGGATTTTGAGAGCAAAACATTATAATGAACAGAGTGAAAGAAATCAACAGGATTGTTTATTTGATTTGATCACTACCAAAACTCTCCAGTTCCATGTGATAAATCACTGGCAAAAATGTACACACAGAAAGTGTATCTGAAAATGTTTAAGCCCATTTCTCTAGAACAGACCCACTACCAGCATACCAAATACATGACATAAAATGTATTGAGCTCAGAGAAATCCCACAAAGATCAACAGCAAAACCTGCCAGCCTTTCCCTGCTCTGTGCTTGGGATCACTTGCTGGATGTACTGATCTGAGCAACGAACACACATCCTCAGCAATCTGTCATGTATGTTTACAAAATTATCTCTAGAAGAGCTTATAGCTTAGCCTGGCAATGAGAAGTGACACAAGATCAAGATCTTCAGTCCTCACTCTGGTAACATACTAATGGATCATAATGGGTGATTTTGTGTAAGCAAGGTATGTGGGTACGTCTCCATTAATAACCTTTCTTATCATCTTGTGTTTTAGAAAAGCAAAGTTGGACATTCGCTAGAGTTTACATCCATTAAAATAAAGAATGAAGCTCCAGCTTGTCTCTTTGAGGTTGTACCATCCCTAGGGGCACTGACAGAATTAAATTTACTGACTTCAGAATTGGACTCCAGTGGGTGAAAAGCCAAAATACAATAAGGTAGATGCAGGGAGGGAAGGAAACAACCATGCCCATGAGTATATAGAGATTCACCTTTGCAGGAAGAATCTGCAGATGAGAAAGGTGCCTAGTGGAAGGGGCTAGAACTCAGAAAATACACATACTTTGCACTTCCCTCCCCCCATTTCTAGGCTGGCCTGCCTCTCTTGTGTAGAAAAAAGCATCAAAACTGTGGCTGTGTAGCCTTTGCCAAAAGATCCCTTCCTCATTTGAGCACCCCTGGTTCTCCTGCAGTGCAGGGAAATGGAGCGGCAAGAGGAAGAGAGACACGACAGATGTCCAAACTTGAGCCAGTCAACTCAGCTTTGCACCAAGTATCTGGGTTAGAGAGCCCGTTGCCCAGTTTGCAGCTCTGGATGTCACTCCAGCTCCTGAGGCAGTTTCCAGTGCCCCAGAAAAGCAATGTGCTAAGGACACCAGTGTGCTTCCTCTCCTCCAGACAGGCACGGTGGGAGTGGACCCCACACAGCAGCACAAGGCTGGGGCTGCTGTGGGGCACAGGCAGGATGGGCAATGCTGCAGTTTAAGGATAGCTGGAAGTACCTCTTCCTGCAGTGGCAGACAGCTATACAAGCCATAAATCACCCAGTATTTACAATTCACCAGATAGCAAAGGAGATGGCCAGATCAGCAAATCAAAGGAAAGACTTAATCAAGTGTTTTCTCACTAATTCAGCAGACTTGCACCCGCTGAGGAGACAGCATAAGGCACAAAGCAGCACAGGAACTGGATCAACAGCCATGGTCCACAGAGCTGGAGGTCTTCTGCTTTCCAGGGCTGAAGATCCCCACTCAGTCACACAAGAACATCTGGGCTGATTTGGGATCTGATGCTGTAGTTTAGGGCTGCCCACACATGAATTTCACAACCGTGCTTAGCTTTAGCTCAGACATTACATATTGCAATTCAATGACATTGTTTATTGTCTGTTTCAAAGGTTGTTTTTTCCTTAAAAATATAGTGTGATGATCTATTATTTGACAGCAACATTAATCCCTCATTTAGAAATGTTTATACAAGAAGCAGGAAAGAGACATGGGTACTTAATTGGTAAAAAGACCTTCAGAGGGAAGTGAATCTTTGACTGTTTAGGAAGTCCATACCTTAACTATTTCTGGACCTCAGAAGGGGGACCTAAGATCTCCTGGATCACCTATCTTTTGATATGAGCCCTAAGACTTCAACAAATCTCTTCTTCAAAAGTTTACAGTCCCTCTATTTATTAGATTTAACATGTTAAGTATTTAGAAGAATCATTTATGGGAAGTGACCTGTGAGATCAGAAAGACAAGAAGAACTGGATAGTATCAGGAAGCTAATGTGACAGGCCAGTAACAGCTGAATGACATTTTATAGCTCCAAGACTTTGTGCAGGCTTCACAGGGAGAGGGTGTGCTGACAATAGTTGACATGTCCTGCTCTGCCTGAGCCTCATCCCAGCCCCTGCTGTCAGCCAGTCCTAGTCAGAACCTTTCTGGAGGAGGCTTGAAGGCAGACAGACGTGATGTTTGCCAAGGATGTAATAAGGTAGCTATTGTCTGCTTCATCCACATGTCTTAAACACACCAGGCTGGTGCAGCACCTAACAAGAGCTGCTGGCTGAAATGCTTCTTGTGTTGGAAAGATAATGGACTTTCATGCTTTCATGCTGCATTTCTTTTCTTTTGATACTCTGGAAGAGATGGAAGTGAGGAAACACAGGTAGCCCTGCTAAAAACAGCATAGAAGGTCCCTGGTGAAATGAGGGAAGGAAGGACACAATCTGATGCCACACATCCTTCAAACCCTGCCATGAGGCATTTTACAGCCATGCTAGACCCTCCAGCCCCACTGAGTCACAGGCATACCTGCTTAGACATACTAACCTGGATTATTTTCAGCATTTACAGCACAGTTGCACTTTGGGTGCAGCTTGGCTTGGTGCCCCAACGTGCTGGATGTGGTACAAGGACCAGGGAGCCAGACTCGAATCGACAGACCCAAATGGCAGGGCTAGAGGTGAGCACAGTGTGGTACAGATGGCTTGGCTTTTACCTCCCAGCCAAACTTGCTTCATTTTGTGTTGTTCCAGTTCCCTCATGCTGCTGTCTTTGTTGGCTGGAGAGGCACATCTTGGGCCATTTCTCCCAGTCCATTTGATTCCTAATATTGCCAGTGGAATGGATTAATGACACACCATTTTCTAGTCTAGTAATCCTTGTCACAAAAGGAAGTGAAAGCACACAGTGAAAATGAAGATCTATCAGCACTGCTGTCTGTCTGGTGTCTCACTCTGATAGCTAATGCTGAGATGAGAACAGAAGATGAAAAAATAAAAGTTCCCTTTCTTATTTTAATACCAAGAACAGTACACAGCACCTGTACCCTTCTTTTTGACAAGGACTGTGATGAAGATGGCAGCACGCTGGAGTGTCACCGTACCTCCGTGATGGGCTGTAGTTTCACACCCCTCTGTGGGCACTGCAGACAGTCAGCACTCTGTCTGCAGGGACTCAGGTTAAAAGTGCCTGTCACTCACTCTGTGCTGTGCCTCGACACCACCTAGATGGTATTTCAAGCCCCTCATGCCACAGCAGCTACCACACATCCTTTTTCCTGCTCGTTAATCAGGCAGGGACACAAAGTGCAGCTCGTTTTTGTTTTCTCAGTCAGTAGCTAGCCACATTTGATGCATATATTTTTTATACCCAGCACCAGCTAGAGCACAATGTATTGAAATGAAATTCATTGCACACATCTTCAGCCTTCACGCCTCAGGCGTGTTCTTCACTGACCTTTTCCTCTGTTCCACCTTTCAGGCATAGCACGAGCCTCCCTGACCCTTCACAGGAGGAAAAAGAAGAGTGTACTTGTTTTCTGTATCCCCTGGCAAATCTTGTCTTACTGTTTCCTTTCATCAAGCCAAAGGCACAGCTGGATACTACACGGTTAAGATGTTATTATTCTAGAAACGACCTAGGAAAACTTGGTTTAGACTTTAGCTCTGCTGGTTCAACTTTTTTTGTAAATCTTTAAGACATTGCTTGTGCTCAGCTCCCGGGAAGAGGAACGGCCTTCTGAAGGAAGAGCTGTGTGACTAATGAGATAGAGGAACAAACAAGGCTGCGTGACGCTTGGGAGAAGGATAAAGTGTTCACCTACACCCTTCCCTCTAAACCAGTTTTGCTCATCAGTGGGAGCCTTTCCCTTGACGGGTTTCAGGCCAAGACTTGGGAGCTGAGCACTTTTCCTTCCCACCAGTATGTGGAGGAGGAAGATATTCAGTTTCTTTCCAGGGGAATGTCATGGTCCCTCCTTGGGGATGGGCCTTGCCAAGAGGTTGGATACAGGCAGGAGGAGAAGAGGAGGTCTGAGCATTGCTCTCCTAACTTCTGAATTCAGCAGTTTCAGCAAGGGACGAGGCTGGCCCAGGACCTTCTTCTCCTCCAGCTTTGGCAAAGGCACTATGAGCCCATCAGGAGCCTGGCATTGGTGGGCAGTGACAGGTATGCAGGACTCACTCTTTCCAATAGGATGGGGTAGCTGGCAGCAATTCCTCTCCCTTTATAAGGCATCTGTACTAACTTTTCAAAAGCCCTGAGTTTACTAATCTTCACTTGATTGTTTCCTGCTTTGAGCAATTTACATAGTTATTAGGTCCAGCCCTCATTCTCTTCTCTAAAACATGCAGAGGACAGGGCTGAATGAGAGGGGAAATTTGATTGCTTAGTATTTTGTCTGCATGTTACTATCGCTAGGGAGCAGCTACACAGCCTGGCAACAGTCTGCAGAGAGCCTGAAATGCTCCAAAATTAAAAAGACCCAGATTCACACTTCTCTTGACTCCTCATTCTCACAGGCCGAAAAGAAAAAAAGGGAAAGAAAGAAAAACAGAAAGGAAAGAGAAGATAGTTTGTTTGCAGAATGGTTCTTTATGTGTCTGTTTTGAAGGTTAATTGGAAAGGGTGTTTCTATGCCAACAAGGGCTGCAAATAGATGGCTGAACCTGGAGAAGCATTCACTCCCCAGCAGACATTTTGGATGTATGGATGATGTGACCCCATGGCTAGCACGTGGAGAAGGCCAGCAGTAGATGGGACTTCTGGACCAGAAGTCTCCCTGCCTACAAGGCTGGAGGAATTACTTGACTTTTCCCCTGCCCTAACTCAGCCTGGCACATCCAGCAAGAGGTTGGTCTGACTGTTTCTCCGGTGGGCTTCAGTCCTTACTTTTTGGCCCTTCCCCTTATAAGCCGTGGCAGCAGTTGGCAGCACTGGGCTGAACTGGGCACCTGCAGTGGGTCCTTCCCATCCTGCACAGGCCTGGAACCTCCTTAGGAGGGGTGAGCAGGAGAGGCTGCAGAGCAGTTCAACCACCAAGTCAGGAGCTGCTGGAACGTCTGCTCCCCTTCTCCAGCAAGGGGAAGGCACCTGGGAATGGAAGTGATATAAAATCTCCAGATTAAGTTAAAAAAAAAACTACGAAAACTTGGCTTAAAACTATTCAAAGAAGGCAGAGTACGTGGTGGTTCTTAGTGACTCATTTTTCACGCAAGGACTGTAATTTAAGATGGCTTTCAAGACTGTCTTGGGAAGAAGATCCTGCTCCACACACTTTTGCATTCTGAGATGTTTGAAGTGCAGATGGGGAAGGAGGTGGCTTAGGCATGCCTCTGGATCAGGAGCTACAAATAGGCTCTAAATGGAAGCATAAATAATTTTTCCTGAGTTTCTGGGGTGAGTTACATAATCATAGTGGTAGATGAGTCTCCAGGACATTCAGATCATTCTCTCTTGAGCTGAGTTCAGCACCTTTACACAAATCTTCAAAGCAAAACAAAAAAAAAAAAAAGAAGTGCACTATAAGCTGAGTCTTGCAGCCGGACTAACCAACATCCCTCGGATCAATGCACATGTCTGAGCTGTGAGGGGTATATTAATGGGAAAAAGATGGCCTTCCTCGTTGTGAATTCAGGTGGTGAAAACAGCTTTGAAATGTGTGTCCTATTATAATGCCAGAAAGAAAACCAAACCTTTAGAGTAGCTGAGTGACGCATACCTCAGCTAACTACAACCTCTCCGCAGCACCACATCTTGCTGATTTGTGGCTGAATTCACTTGAATCATCAGACGAACAGATTTCCATCTAGTTTGCTCATCCAGGCTTTCCCACGTGAGCACGCCGTGCCTCCAGAGCCCATGGGGAATGAGGGACTATAGCGAGCACACGTGCCAGCCAGGCACCCTCTGTATGAGCTGCCACAGATCTGCGTGCAAGAGAGCAACACAAGCATATACAGAAGCACCAAGCTGTCTTGGTGATAACACCTTGAACACCTTCATTGCATTGAAACCACAGGAGTATTTCCCCTGAAGAGAGTGGGTAGGATCAGGCCATCACAAACCTGCAGCCAGCCCCTACCTATGTCCATCCCCCTCAGGCTGCTTTTGGACAGTGCTGTGCCTTCACTCCAAGCCATTCCTGTCTTAGCTCATGTTTACAGGGATTACAGCAATTTTTTATTTCAATAAACTATTTCTTTAAATCAGCCTTGGAAATAATTATCAAGAGGCAGAACTACAAGTGTGTCCCCTGTGGAATGGCTGAGCCATTTTCCCTGTGGGGCCACGCAGCACTTTGCTCTGTGCCACGGCCAGTAATGAAAGCCACCGAACCACTCAGCTCCTTCCTTTGATCTCCAGCATCTGCTGAGGTACCTGCCAGGGGCGGGGGCAGCATCTTTCACAGCTTTAACACTCACCAGCAGAGAGTTCGTCAGTGTCCTTAGTGTTCACCACAAAAACACCTTCCTACTGCTTGTGTTGTGCGCCCGGGGTAGCTGTTCTTAATCAGCACGTAGGTCCTGCCTGCACTGAAAAGCTTTGCCAAGGTAACTCTAAAATGATAGCTTAGTTTATTCAAAGAAATGACATAAGCTACACCAGCAGAAACACACTGATTCCAGTTACAGCCACAAATTATCTCCAGAACTGAGTTATAGTTAAAAGTTTTGCCAGCACAGCGATGGTCCCTGGGGAGACCATTTTTTTCATGACATTTCTACACCAGCAAAAATGATGTGAATGCAGCTATGCCAGCATAACATTTCTTTTGGCAGCAAAGAAGTGTTGGCCAAAAAACGTAAACTCTTAACTCTTATTGCTTTCCCAGGAAGAACTTCTAGTGTAGACTTAGATGCAATCTGAGCACTGAGAACAGAGTAATCCAACTCATTTGAAATCACTTCTCTCAGGAAGGTAGGCAAGGAACCTCCAATTTATTCTATGCAACACATTTATTCTGTGCAAAACTGTGCTACTTACAGTGCCCTGACATCACACCATTTTGTTTGCTTATATAGCCAGAGTCTCTCCACTGAAGCTCTGCACCAAAGAAAATGTTCCAAACAAATAGTTGAGGAGACAAGTAACTTAATTTGTGCATGAGGGAACAACTTGTCAGAGAGCTGTGAGGCTGCTAATGCCACCAGCTTCCTCCAGAGCCTCGCTGGGCTTGTTTCCCCCTCGGTGCAGGTTCATACCTGGCACTCTGCACCTCAACCCAGGAACTGCAACAGCCACAGCTGATTCTGCTACAGGAGAGAGGAGTTTGAGAGACAACCTGCCCTATTGCCATAACCTGGACCCTAAGCAAGAGCCATAGAAATTTAAAAAAAATACCTAAATTATGGGATCACACCACCTAAGACTATGGATTCTTCACCACCATTTAGCTCCAACTTCTGCTGTGAGCTCTGCTCGCCTCTATCAGCTCTGGAGCAGCCAACTGGAGAGGGAGGGAGGAGGCAGCTCTCGTGTCCTGCTTTAAATTCCTCAGGAACACACTCGGACGCGGTGTCTGTGCTTTTGGCCGTGCTATCTGGATTGTAATGTTTGTGTTTCTGCTATCCTCTAGATGCAGGGCAATAAAATTAGTATTCACATTCAGATTTATCACCCAGTAAAGGCAAGTTCCCTCTCATAAAAACAAGCTCATTTATGAGACCAGATTTCAGGCATGACTTGCAAGAGGGAAAATAGCATCCTGTGTAATTCTAATGGCTCACACCTCAGTGGGCAGACACAGCAGATATTTTTCTGCAGCTCTGCTTCTGCTCTCAGCCTCCCCTCATCTGTGCCATGTCTGCGAGTCCTCCAGTGCCACGCTGAGCTGCAGCCTTGGCACCCACTCTCCGCAGTGACCCCGCTCCCACGGCCTCTGCATACGCACCCCGGGGGAAGGGGAACAGGAATGGATAAACACCCTGGGCCAGGCTTTCTGGCCGAGGTGCCAAATGCCAGCCACAGAGGCTGGGCAGGGAGGAAGCCCCACGTGCTGCCGCGTCGTTGCGGGTGCCGTTGTGGGCATGTCATATCAGCAGGTGGAACTCCTGGGGCTGTGTGAGGTGCACGTTTTCTGGGGTACCTTGTGCCTGCGTACATCCCCACCCAACAAGGCATCTTCTTGGGTAAGTGCAGTGGGAAGACTGAGCCTTCACCCATCCACAAAGCAAAACGAAGCAAGGAGCCATGAGTTTCAGCCCTGAAACTGTTGCACGTGCCCTCTCTAGAGGCACGGGGGAAAGAACCTCCTCCTTCCGTCACTGCAGCATTTCTCCTGCTCCCTCTGGCTCCCGTCTAACAGATCTCTGGAGGAGGTTTCACCGCTTTCACGTGGTTCACAGTTTCCATTGCAGCCCTTCTGCTCTCACAAGCCCCCCCCCTCCATCCCTCAGCCACCCGCCCAGAAGCAGGAGAACTGGGAAGCAGGTGGGAAGGAAGCACTTAAAGGTGGTTTTGGTCTGGCCAAGTGGAAGGAACAAGGGGACACTTCAGTGTTCATTGGGATAGATTTTAGCCTCTGACACTGAGGGCTGTGAATTATGGGGCAGGGAAGCACAAGCAACCAAAAGACTAAGAGCCACCGTCTCTCTCTGTACTCACCATACCAATAAAATAACTTCACAGCAGCTGGCTGGAATGTAAATCCTCTTTAAGGACTAACGGCTGTGCAGGGGACCATTAAAAAACAGCTCCATCATTAAGGCTTTTGGTTGGGAGACTGCCTGTACTGCTATTCTGCAGGGAGGACCCTCTGCAAGGCTGCATGGAGACTGTTCCCAGCGGCACCACTGAGCAGCAAACTGGCTCTCTGGCCCGTGCATCAGACAGTCGCCGGATGATTCTATGATTTCAGGCAGGACTGTCTGTCTCCAAATCAATGCTACTCACTAGAAAACAGCTGAATGAGCTCCACATTTCTGCAAGCACCCACCGTGCCCTCCAGCCACAAGCTGCTGGTGGGCTGCCACTAAATACGACCCCACCAGAGACCAGGAGGAAGCTCAGGGCACACAGCTGGCTCTGAGCACCACTTCGAGCCCAGAGTCCCCCTTGTGCTGCAGGACAGGGCCAGCACCAACCGCAGCAGCACAGCACCCTCCTGCATTTCTCTGCTCTGATATGCCATTCACTAGCAAAACCCACCCTGGGCAGCCTTTTTCTCTGCCAGCTCATGACCCCTGGATACATTTTTCAGGGCCTTTGCAATGTAACACTTTCAAGTGTACTTTAAAAAAAAAAATCAGCTATCACCTGAAAAACAGTTAATTAGTTGCAGAATCAACTCCTTTTGAAGTAGTAATATGATCATTCACCTCTCTCTTTGTTCCTGGGGCATCTGCCTTTAATCTAACATGTTGCAGGCTTTCCAAACCGTGCCTGGCTCTGCAGTGCTAAGTTCCTGGGATGCTGCACTCGGAGGATGCTCTTCCACACTGACAGAAACGGAGAGGTCCCTGGCCATCTCACCACATCTGGGGGAAGACTCGACTTCATAGCGCTGTGTATCTTGAAAGCTGTGAAGGGCAAGTCCAGGGCAGGCTGAGGACCATGACAGAAGTGATCAGAGCAGAGAACCAAACAATAAGGCTGCCCTGCTTGATGGCCTTGGTCCAATTTTGCTGGCATAGGAAGGTATCAGGAGAAATGACAACGAAACCAAAGTACATCTTGGTGATGAGAGCCTCGGGCATTGCACTGATCAAACAGCAACTGCCTCTCTCTTTCTTCCAGTGCAGCAGCCTTCCTCAGCTGCTCCTCTGAGCAAAGACTTTCAGGATTACCTTGCTTCACGCTGGGTCATGCGGCATGTTGGCATGATCCTCACCCAAGCCCTGGGGTAGATCAGCCCATGAGCAGTGGGGTGGATGCAGCCTCTGCCCAGCACGCCTGTGCCATGGTAACCCTCAGCTCCCCCATCTTTTAACCTCCAGTGGGTCAGGCTGGGGCAGCTGTGCCAGCTGTGACGTGCTCCCTGCCTGGCCAGCAGCCTGTACTCATAAGCAGATAATTGCTGGCCTCCTGCTGTGGTTGCTCCTGTTCCCATAATCTGGGTCACTCTGCTCTGCCTAAGACCTGAATTCTTTAACATCTCAGAGCCCTCCTCACTGCTCTTCAGCTTGGCTGGTGCTGGCCAGTGGGGTCAGCAGGGACTTTGATGGGCCTACTTTGATGGGCAGGGACAGACAGCAGACAGAGAGTACGGTCAGTCTTGATTTCTACCTTCACCAGCTGCAGACAAAGCTCCCACCATAAGGTTATGGATTCTGTGGAGCTGTGGGCTGCCAGCCTTTGCAACACCATGAGCTGCACTAGTAACAGTCTGTTATTTTTTGGGCAATGGCACAGATGGTGAGCCCAGCACCTCGTGACTGCAACCTCGCCCAGCAGCTGGAGTCAAACCCCATGATATGGACTGAATCTATCACAGAGCTGTGGGTTCAGATTTATGCTTTGCAATCTGCTTTCAAGCAGAGAAGCTGGCATGAGGAGCATTCTCTTGCAGGATTCTGGCTGGCGGCTGACTGGCAGGATTTAATCCATTATGTTCATGAAATCTGACCCAGCCTGTACCTGCTGACCTTGGCCCCAAGACTTGCAACAAGTCAGATGAACACAGGCTTGCAGATCCATCACTTTGTTTTTCTAAGACCTGATATATCATTCATCCAGTACATCTTGATGAGCTTTGTGTAATCAGCATACAGATTCCTGTTTACGTTTCTCAGATATTCATAGAGTGTCCTGTGTGAAAAAAAGGAGAAAAGATCATCCATGGAAGAAGCAAATGAAAAACAGCTGAATCTTTGCACAAAAGCTCTCCTCCACTCCTTATCTGGCCATGTACATGGGTAGATAACACATAGTTTACATTTCCCTGCTCCTCCATAGGTGGAAGGGAGAAGATGAAAGCCTGGGTTGCTCCTTATGAACCAATAAGCCCCGGTTCCTTCCTCTGAAGCCTGGGTGGCCTCACTCCTCCAAGGCCAAATCATCTCAGTGACCACCTCAAAGTAAGGAACCATAATGATGAGCTCAGCCCCAGTGAGAAGACACAGTGAGAGGAACTGTTTTGAAATTGAGCTCCTTGTAAAAAAAAAAACCAAACACATCTTCTGAGCTGGCACAGGTGGCAAGGAAAATATCTTTCAGAAGGAAAATAAAGAAAACACTGTCTTTGAAACTTTTAAAAATGGGAGTGTAAAGGAAGCCACCCAAAGAGGTTTCACTGAGTTTTAATTAGCTGAGGAATTTGATGGGCTAACATTATTCTGTTATGGAGACATCGGAGACAGATAAAATGAGCCAGCAAAGGGTGGGTGGTCACATAAAGGACCTGCTCCAAATGCAAGTTAATTCAGTAATGTAGATAAGGATTAGCAGAAAGCACATGGCATGCTCCAGAGAAGGAGAGTTTCCACACTAATGTAGGGGACTCCCCTTTCCAAAACTCAGCAGATCTTTTCTACAGGGACCTTCTTGGTGCATCCACAAATAACATCTCCTTGGCTGAATGTCCCACCTTGGCCATCAGGTGCTCAGGTTTGTTCACAATAGGACTGAACTCAGTGGTACTTCCAGTGTATGTTCTCTCATGTTGGCCATGCTCAAAATGTTGACTTCAGGGAGAGTGGAAGTTTTAATTCTCTATTTTTACAGCCTACCAAAGTTTTCACCTTGCTCATTAGAAAGCACAGTGCACAACAGATGGCTGACTGACGCCATCTCATTTGGCTTTATCACAGCAGTTCTTCGGGTTTTCTTCTTTTTTTTGGGAGGGGGGTGTGTGTAAATATTTTATCATTTCAAATATAAGCTTCATTAGAAATCATGTAGTACTTTTGCCACTGAAAATCCACAACTGCAGCATCAGGAGCTGACCTTGGAATTAAATGTTTTCCTCTGTAGTACTGAGGATAAAACGTTCCTGCATTTCCGTGCTTGGTGAAACTCATCATGTGAGTAGGCAGCCGTGAGATTTTCTGGGTCTGCTTTCCAAGCTTGGCTAATCACACAATTTTAATAGCAATAAATCACTATTTCAACGAAGGGCTGTCTCTTCTGCGGAGACATGCAAGTTTTACTCACAAAGGTATGGATTTATCAGGTTTATTAATAGACATGCTCTACAGCTTTGCCTTGCTTTGTTGTACTGCAAGTGGTGACTCAGCCCTGTGCCATGGGCACGCAATCATTATTAATAAAACCTTATTCTGCCACATTTAGACAGATTATGGACAAATGATAAGAAGGGATTTGATTTGCATACAAGTAACCCCATCAGAAGTGCGTGAGAGAGGATCACATTTTCTGGTAAATTAGATAAGCCATTTCCTCTGGGAAAAAAAAAAATCTAAATTTCAGGTGATCCATCAGAAAGCGTATTATACCCTCAGATGTGGTAGATGTTAGCTGATAGCATCCCCCGTGGTACTTCATTTTGTCAGTAAGTGGGTCACATCAAGGAACCTCCAGAGGAGGATTTGCAGGGCTGCAGCAGAGCTCTGCCCACTGCAGGGATGCTTTGGCCACACGATGGCCGCGCAGGGCCATCCCCAGCAGGAGCTGTGCTCTGTCTGGTCCCAGTACACCCTGCAGAATTAAGAACACAGGGATTTGCTCCCCAGTTTTGCACTGAAAACACACACAACCACAGCTATTAATTACAGGCAGCAGCTTGCTCGTTGGAATTACACCGCAATCATTACAAGTATCCCCCGGTCTCCTAAGGGATCAGGTCTTTCCAGAAGACCTGCTGCCACCCTGCTCCTCCCAGGGCACTGCTGTAAGGGCTGCAGAGGGGATGTTTCACTGCACAGTGAGGAGTTCTGCTTTGAAGCTTTCATCTGTGCTTCGTGGCAACAGGACGTGCCTGATGCACCCCTAAGTCTCGCTGCCGGGGTGGGAACCCTGTGTGAAGACATCTGCCTCCACCAATATTTCTGTACTGCAGGGCTCTGCTGCCAAAGGGAAACCAGCCGGCGCTGCTGATGGCTGTCAGGTCCCCAGGAAATCTCCATATGGGGATGCTCTTTGTCCCTTTGTCTATAAGCACCACCAGCATAGGAAAACCTACAAAATACTAGTAAACAAGGCTTCCTGGGAGGGAGATAGACTCTCCTCCTTTTCCCTCCTACTCTCTCTCTGCATGCAGGCAAATTTAGGAGTGAGCCCAGATTTACAGCTTTAATTATGAACTTTAGCCCAAGCAGTCATTCTGGAAAGATCCTTGCCGGGGAAATGGAGAGTGGGACCTGGGTGTGCACAGCGAGGTGTACAGCTGTGCCTCCGGTTAATTGCACTGATTCTGGTCCTTCATTAAGCTGATTTCATGTGAAGGGATTTTATCTCCCCCTCCCACTGCTGGTGCCAGGGAAAAGAAAATGGGAAAAAAAGGAGTCTCAATCTGTCTTTTACTGTATTATCTAATAAACTGGCAAGAATTAGCCTCAGCAGCAAAGATTACCCTCCTTCAAGCTCACACACCTTAATTAAACATGCTGAGCTCTGGCTGGAAGCAAGCTCAAAATGTTTTACACTTTAAAAACTGTTAATTTCATTTACTATTCAGTCACCCTAATTTTTACACCCAAAGGCAGTCAGGACTCCTAGCAAGAACCTGATCACGAGGGTGGGCCACAGCATAGAAACTTCCTGTCTTGTTTCAGAGGGAAGATTTCAGGCAAGAATGTAGGGAGATTTTTGGAAAGCAATCAATTGTGAACCATTTGCAGAGAAGCAGCACAGACCACTGTCACAGTGACCAGTGCTCTTTATATTGAAATACAGTCTGGTTTGGATACAGATCTCCAATAAACAGCACAGTTGTTGCAGGTTCATCAGTACAGTGATGAACTAGGTGTGGCTCCATGCTGGAAGTGTCGCTGCATCACAACGTGCTCCCGTGTTGCTGAGCCTGTAACTCAAGCATGGACAGGGCTGTACTGAGACTGTGGTCCTGGAGAAGAGTCAAAGCAGGAACTCAACCCATGTAGAAGATCTTTGTGGCATTGCCCACATAGGTTTTTCAATGAAATAAGATTTCTGTGTAAGACTAGTATGATTCCATAAAAGCATTATCGTATCGGGAGCTTTGTATGAACTTGCACAAATTAATGGCAAGATGTCATCATTCCCTTCTGCAAAAGGTGTGAGAGATCTTGAAAAGCCCCAGTACAAGGCCAGAGGAGTAGCTCAGAGGCAGAGCATTCAGGTGCAGTTTCCCACCTGCCCGAGGCGGAGCATCAGAGGACACCCTGCTGGCAGTCAAACAAACCGGTGAAACAGCAGAACCGACCTCTGGGTGCAGAGCAGGGTCACGATCCATTTGGAAACACGTTTTTCATCACAGCTGTTATTCATGAGACACCACAGAGAGGGGACTTGCTGTTCCCTGTGGAGCTGAGGTTGGCCAGCACCAGCTCTGAAGACGGGACAGGAGCATTGGCCCTGCCGGGCACCCCACCCTGTGTCTGACCCCGGCACAGAAGCAGAAAGAAGCATCACAGCTGCCAAAAGACAACACGCTGGGGGGTTTCACTGTGTCACATTTGACCTTCCTGGCTTTCCTAATAGATTGTTCTTGTCATCGAGGCCTAACAAAATGCATTATCTCCCTGGCATTTGCTGCTCAGCAGCAAGTACAAATCTTAGCTCCGCTCGTTTCATTTGGAGGTCCAGCACTCTGATTTAGAAAGTAATTTCAGAGGCTAAAAAGCTTGATTTTTTTTCCTCCAAAAATATTAAATTTTATATCTCTTTTGTAAGGAGACATTTGCAGCTGAGCATTCTTTTAAAATACATCTCTTTCTTGATAGGAGAGAAATTGTAATGCATTAGAAAATGTTCAACCAAATCAATATTCTTAAATAGTGGTGTACAGGAGACAGAAAAAAGTGCCTTTTCTTCTCTGTGTGGTCCAAGAAAGGCACTCCAAGGACTTTTGAAGCCCTCGTTCTGCACCTATTGTGTGCTTGCGCATCCCAGATGTCCTCTTCAGTACTGCAAAACTCTCAGGTTTATGTTTTAATTTTCAATTCTATACCATAGCTAACTCCTAGCTGGTGTTTGTCTCTTGTCTCTCCAAAGTTCAGGAGTCAGCAAGAGAGGTCATTTTTACAACGCTATACTTCGAGTATTATATAACTTCTTGATGCCCCTTTTGACTGCAGTTGAATTACTCTGAAGATAGTAATGAATAAGGTTACTAATCTTGAACTAATTCTGTTTTCTACAGGTTACACAACCTTGTCCTTCTCTCAGCCCCTCCTAAACTCTGTAAGACATAAGATCATCCTCATGGTTTCACTCTGTGGTGGTTACATTTCAGAAACGAGCATGTGAGCACCACTACCACTAACACTGATGGAGAATTATCTTCAGCCTAATTACACAGCCACGGTCGTTAATCCACTGGTCTTTGATCAGGTACAAGCAGAGGCATTGACTGGGGGAAGGCCTCAAAAGGCTCTGAAATAATCACCTTCACTTCCCTCGTTAGATAAATATGTACATACACTTTCACTCCCAGACCCTCTTTCAAGACCTGGCATGAAATTACATACAAATGCTGCATTTCCTTTACTGGGAAAATTATCTGGAAGAAATATTATATCAACTGGAGTTCACTACTGCACAGCCAAAAGCTGTCATTAAGTGATACATCATACATTAAAGATAAAGTTATGAGCTCTAAAACAGATTTGGTAAAGGAAAATTTAACTTACACTAAATTACCTATGGAAATAACTCACCTAAACACTGACTTAACTCATTATGATTGGTGCCATCATAATAAATATCAGAGATATTCATAATTGCATGGCATTTATCTTCAGTTAATGACCTGTGGGAAGGTTATTATACTGGTTTCATCCTTCAGTTACTGTAAATGGAAGTATTCAGAGTTGGCTTGAATCTCACTCCTCATCCTGAAGAACAGGGACTGCTGAGCCCTCCTGCAGCGTGGTGAAGGTGTGGACCAGCTGGTAGCTCAGCATTCACCCAGTGCTGACATACCCTGCCCCAGGGAAGACTCAGCTCATTTTTGGTTGCTCTGGCCAGGAGATACAAGAAGAAGCTATGACTCTACTCCACCCATCTGGTACTGCTGATGTTGGTGCCTTCAGCATGCTCAACTTGTGAAGAGCAAGTCAGCAACGAGCTTTATCTCAGGCTCATTCACACAGCCCAAAACTTCAGTGGTATCTGTGGAAAGCACAGGACAAACACATCCTACCTCTAATTAATGGTTAGATAAAAGTCTACTGCTGCTTCCAGAAATTGGAATTAATGATGACCCTGCTGGCAAATGAGTCCATGCAGGGCCAGAGCAGTGAATAATCAACTTTTCTCCCTGTTTCCAGGCTGGGAAAAATAGTAATAATTTAGTAGAAGATGACAACAGTCCATCCATTTCCCTTGTGAGCATTAGGTTTGACATGCAGGTCACTGACTTGCATGATTTGAATCACAGATCACCCATGTTGCATATACTGGAAGCAGCTGCATTGCCAAATCCTAGAAAAGAAGTATGAGCTTATCTCATAGCCAGGTTTTGAGAATTATGGCCCAAGAAGGTACTTGGTTGAATGCTGTGCAAAAGAGATCATCTTCCATGGCTGCATCTTTCATCTTAATTGTAAGTGTTCTTGGTTTTCCTAAGCCTCATCAAAGCTGTAGGTGTCCCAGCAGGCTGGAAAACCTTTTGTTGCTATTAATTCACCTCCAGGTCTTTTGGTTCTTCTGGGATCTCACTTCAAGGATGGTAGTTCACATCATCTCTGGTACCCTTATTCCAGCTCTTCCTGTCTCTAACCACAGTTAACACTTGCAGTGCAGAGAAAGCAGCAGTCTATTCTGGTAATTAATGGCTTTTCCTTGGTTGATGCTTTATCAGTCTTTCCTCTCTGGACTAATGGCTGGATTCAGTGCCAGCTTCACAGACAATATCTTCATTTTGCAAAGGTGTTTGGCTTTATTCACCAAAAACTTAATTACAGGCACTCTCCAAATTCCCTCTGCTTACACATCCCTTGAACTTTTTTTTTCCTCTCCTTGTTATCTCTTTCCATCAGAAAGGTACATCAGAGCTCAGAGGACCTGGGGTAATTAAATGTGGGAACACTGATGAGCCTGTGAGAGGAACAAGGGCTGCAGCAGCTCAGAAATGGTTTGTTGAAAGCCTCTTCCAGTTGCAGCTACACTAAGAATGTCTCCCCTTGATGAAAAATGAGGGTGTTTTAGATGCTGGGAGCTTAAGGGAAGAGAGGGGACAGATGTTTCACAGGCAATACAAAACTGGGAGGTAGGAGTGGTAGTATGCCAGATGGTTGTGCTGCCCTCCAGAGAAACCCTGGCAGGCTGGAGAAACAGGGCAACAAGTGCAAAGTCCTGTGCCTAGTGAGGAATCACCCCAGGCACCAGGACAGGCTGGGTGCTGGCTGGATGGAAAGCAGCTCTGCAGAGGTCCTGGGCATCCTGGTGGAACCAAGTTGAACATGAGCCACCAGTGTGCCCCTTGGGGCAAAGAAGGCCACTGGTCCCCTGGACTACTTTAGGCAGAGCATTGCCAGCAGGTCAAGGGAGGTGCTCCTGCCTCTCTGTTCACGCTGGCAAGAGACCTCTGGAGGGCTGGGTCCAGTGCTGGGCTCCCCAGTACAAGAAAGACATGGACATGGTGGAGTGAATCCAGTGAAGAGACAGAGAGAAGACAAAAGGACTGGAGCATCTGACATACAGGGAGAGGCTGAGAGAGCTGGGGCTACTCAGTCTGGAGAAGAGGAGGCTCAGGGGGATCTTATCAGTGTGCATAAAAACCTGATGTAGGAATCGAAGACACAACCAGACTCTTCTCAGTGGTGTGCAGAGGAAGAACAAGAGGCAATGGGCACAAACTGAAATACAGGAAATCCCATTTAAACATAACAACTGTCTTACTGTGAGGGTGGTTGAACACTGAAACAGGTTGCCCAGAGAGGTTGTTGTACATGCATCCTTGAGGGTGTCCTAAGCCCAGCTGGACACAGTCCTGGGTAACCTGCTGTAGGTGACCTTACACTGAGCAGGGACTGGGTGATTCTGAATTTCTGCCAGAAACTGGTGTTCCTCCTTTCTTTTTAGGAGCAATAACCATCTGTCCCAATTGCCTGAATGAAAGCTTTTACCTCCTATCAACAGGCATGGTACAAAAGAATGAGCAAGGGCTGAAAGCAGCTTATTGTTTATTAATGTTTGACTGAGTTTATATCCTTTCTGGAAGTCTGCAGCCTTGTGTATGCTGACTATTCTCCTGGATATCCTTCCTCTGGGTATAAATGTCTCTTTTTTAAACTCCTTGATAAATTCTTGGCCTCAGTAAGAATTCCTAGGGGGCAAGAAGTCCCTGAAAATGTGTTATATTAATACCAAATATATTCCTTACGAAAAGTCTGAGTCCAGGTGTGATGGATTGTGCAAAGATTCGCTTGGATTTTTCCAAAAATGTGACTGGAGGCCTTGGGATGGAGGAGGGTTGTGATTTGCCCTCCATGGTTACCTGACCCCTGACAGGAGAGTGGGATCCAGGGCGACTGACAGCAGCAGCCTTTCGTTCCAGCCTCGCTGTTGTTCTGGTTTTAGTTAAATTGGAGAGGTGAGAGGGCTTGGGAAGCTGCCAACATCAATGCTCTGGTCACTGACAAGGTAAAATGTGCCTTGAAGAGATACACAGCTCCCCTTCCACAGCCACATTCGCTTTAAAGTCGGAGCTAAACCCCTCTGCAGAGCAGATATGGGGAGGATGGACTGCACCAGCTCCTGGCCTTAGGGGGTTGGGAAGAGATTTGGCATCTACCACCACGCCTAGCCCTGCTGAGGAGCGGGTGGCAGAGAGGCTGACTGTTCTGCATGGCTTAATTGCCCTCGGCACTGCAATCTGCAGCAGTTTGCTAAATTATGGCTAACGTTCAGCTTTATTTCTTTGTGAGAAATGGCAGCCAGTAGTGAGGTAGAGCATTTAGTCAATGGTAATAAATAAAAAGAATTTCTTTCTTAACCAGAAAAACAGGAAGAAAAGGAGCCTTAGCTGAGTGATCAAGTTCTTCTTTTCTCAGATAACATCACCAACAAAAAAGCCCAGGCCCTTTAAGGAGTCAAAAGACCACCCGGTTTATAGGTGTGACAGAGCAGGTTCTTCCCTCACTTGGCTCTGCCATCTTCTGTTTAAACCTTAAGCCTGGTCTCCTTCAGGCATGCACTACACAAGAGATCTTCCTCCTCTGCCCACATAACACTTTCTTCCCTCTTGCTTGAGCCTCCTGCTCTTGGCAAGAGCAGAGTCTCCTACAGAAACAGATGTTTCCCTCCTGTCTATCAAGGACACAGTGCTCTTGGGCTGAAGCTTTCTGCTTGCTGGTACTTCCAAGCTGCACAGGTAACCCCTGCCCCGTGCTGGAGCTCCCTCCTTTCCCTTGGGAAACATCTGCCCCTCCTGAGCAGCCCTGGGAGAAGGGGCTGAAGTGAGCAGAAGTTTTCCAAGGTTTTTACTGTCTGCTCTCGATAGCAAGTGGGGTGTCCTGGGATGTCCTGTATCCACAACTGCTTTGGCTCCCTGTGAATGCTTTGACTGTTTACATTCTCCTTAATATTTCCACAAACAAAGGGCCCTGGTGTCACCCCTTGGCAAGGCCAAGGAAAGGTTGAGAAGGACCCATGCTGATGCCAGAAATCTGCTTGTGGCCCCTCCAGCAGCTCTCCTTGGGACCGGGGACCTTCAACGTCCAGTTCAGAAAACCTTAAATTTTATGTAAAAAGGAAAGCAGGTGACTGAGATGCCATGTAAGTTCTTACTGACTGTACAACAGCAATTTGTAGTGTCTGTTAAGAATCGACCAGGTGTCTAGGGACGCTGCTGGCTCTGCCTGGCTCCTGTGTATTTACTCATTAGTTCTCTGTGTGCTCTTCCCTGCAAGGTACTGCTATCAGTGTTTGGAAAGATGGTAGGTACCAGTTACTACACTCGGCATCCTCTGTTCTGTGCCTCATTAGTTGTAGCTCTTGGCATGTTGATAAAATGTTATCTCCCAGATAAGCCGAGCACACTGTGTGGTTGTCTTGACTCGTGCAGTAACACTTGGCCTCTGTTTCTACGGGAAATAGCGGAGTGGAAAGGGTACCTTCTGAGACAACATTAAATTGCCTCCTCAGAGGCACTGCCTGTGTATTACCACCACAAGCAATGGTGTCTGAGAGGGGACCTGAAGATGAAGACCAGGCAGGTGGTGCCCTCCCCCATCAGCACATGGCCAGCTGACACAGGAGCACACGTGCCACGTCCTGGACTGACAGCTGAGCAGTGGCAGGGACAGCACAAACCCTGGTGTAACAACCAGCCTGCTGTGTGAGACTGAGAAAGGCAAACACCAGCTGGGGAGGGTGAAGCTGCAATGGGGAGTAAGAGACTGGCATGAAACAAAGGACCTCCCCTTGCCAGAGACATACTTTACATTCTTGTGGCTCGGGGGAGTTTGGTGCTCCCAGGGGCCACCCAACCACTCTGCCTTTGTGCCACATTTAGCCACTGGCCACTTTACGTTTGAGAGGATGCCCAGGACTACGCTTGGGCTTGTCTGGTAAGAGCAGTGGGAGCATCTGGGGTTCTGGGGAGGTCCAGAGCACACCATGGGGTAATCTGAGGTTCATTACTGAGCTTTGAAACTATGTTCTTGGTATGTGTATGTACACATGTGCCAGCAAACCAGCACAAACTGTTGTCTACGAACCCTCCCTGTGCCTTTTCTGCTGTTCCTGTGCTGGTTCCCCAGTCCAAACGCACCACACACGGGATCTTTTCTGCAAGCCTCGCAGTGATACACAACTGTCAGCTTTGACATAGCAGGAGAAGGCACGTAACCATCTGCAGCACTGACAGGAACCAGGCTTGATCCATAAGAGCACTGTGTATTTTCAGCAAGGATCAGAAAACCAGCTTACCAAGGAGTAAAACAGTAAAGCTCATCATTTAATACCCTTATCTTTTTACCTTCTCCCCAAGATATAAATCTGGGCCTTGTATGTTCTGGCTTTTATCTTATTCAGCTCTCTGGAGGATGAAATGACTGAGATCCCCACTCCAATGAGATAAACATGGCTAATACAGAGTGAAGGCCACCACCAGCAAAGGGCCCAACCTGCTCTAACACCTCTGAGTGATCTGTTGGGTGATCTCTGCAGATGGCTGAAGTGGCTCATCTCCTCTCTAGGAGAAGTGTTTTATGTTCTCCATAGGGAGAAAAAAAGGAGAATAACTGCATAAATTACCAGTGGAAGCAATTTCTTCCCTGACAGTCTTCCCTCTCTGCTCTGCTCCTAAAGGACCAGTATATACTGACTTTAATCAGGCTTGTCTGCTCATGTCGGGAATTCCAAGAAGAAGGAGAGGAGATACTTTGCTTTCTAACTAGCAGAAAATCTCCTGCAGCAGAGATTGCTCTTGAGGGACTCAGGCCCTTTACCCTCATTGATCAGAGGAAGAAGTTGCTCCTAGGCATTACCTAGCTACCTTGGCTTTTGTTTTCAGGAGTAACAAGACTGCAACTACCTCCCTCTGAGCATCCAGCTTACATTTTAAAAAGACTGACTTTCAGCTGGGGGGGTGCTTGGTGCTGCCTGGACATCATCCTGCTTTGCCTGTTGCCCAGGCAGGGCTGACCTATCACACAAGTCAGTGCAAGCACAGCAAAGATGCAGAGCTTCTCTCCCTGTTTCCAGCATAGGGAAAACGGAGCATTAAAGTTCCCTTTACAGATTTCCTGTCCTAATCCAGAGAGAAATTTCTCTCCTTGTTCAGTGAAGTTCAGGAATTGCAGGGGTTTGTACATTCCTTTAAAGAGCCTGCAAGCCCTGCAGAGGCAGTGCCTGTGTTCTGTGTTTTAGCACCTGCAAAAACCACTCAGATCAGCAACTTGCCAGAGCTACAGAATACGTAAACCCGATATTTTTGCATCTGCTTAGTATGTGCTGCTAGTGGAAGCCAGATGAGTAGGTTCATGTCCTTTTTTGGAGGAGAAAGTGGATGACACAAAATCCTTCTCCTTGTACTTTTAAAAGGAGACCAAGTGAAGCCACTTGTCTCTCCTACATGAAACATTCAACAAGGCCCAAGCTCATTATTTTCCATATTTTTGTATAAATTTCTAGAAGCAATGATCACAGCTGGGAAAAAACTCCAACCTACCAACCATGAGACACATTTGGACTGACCTGTCCCCTCCCACAGTTTCAGCTGAGGTGGGACCAAGCAGCCCCTTTGGACTAGGTGTGCTGGTAAAACTGTTTTCCTTGGTATTGACAAGTAATTCCCATGAGGAATTTGGGGGCTGCTTGGGGAGATGGGATGAGACAGAAGAGAAGAAACCACCAATATTGAGTTACTGTTGTCAGAAGGGCTAGAGCATGACTGGAACTGGGGATGAAACACCACTTGCAACTGCACGTTGGGTGAGAAGTGTATTAAATTGTCTCCTTTCTCTACTTGGGCACCACCTGCTGGTATGTAATTAAATCAGCACATCAGCCAGACATTAAACCCTGCAGTCCCTGAGAACATGCCAGCTTTTTTCCAGATTATTAAGCAAGGTAGAGAGGAGAATTTTTTTAATCACCTTGTGCACTCCCTGTACCAGTGCTTAGCCACTAGAAATGCACCTCCTTGGATAGCCCTCTTGTTTTTAAGATCATGGTGGAGAGCTCTTATGGAAAAGATTTTTCTGGGCATCACTTGCTGCTGGTGGCAGGCAAAGCCAGGCATGGGTGGCAGAGGCAGCCAGCCATGGTGCTCAGCACTCCCCCTCCTGCCTGCCGAGCCCCCCTGGCCCTGCCAAAACACAGCCAGGGCAAACGTGCCACTTGAAGGACATTTGTGGGAGCCAAGGCTATGCAACTTGCTATAACCCCAAAACAAAATCCTGTTGCTGAGCTATACTGGCCCAACTCAGTCAGCATCCCAGAAGGAGCTGCAGCAAGAACACAGCCCAGGAGCCAGAAACCTGATCCCAGCAAGGGGGATACCAGGACATGTCCTAAGAACTGTTAATAAGCCTCTGTGAGTTTATACTTCATGTCTGACAGATTCAGTTTTCTTTGCAGTGTTTCATGCAGGAATAGGAATAACCCCTATGCTCAGACCATTCAAGGTAGACTGGCCCTACAGAGCTCCTCTGCAGTCATTAGTTCACCTCGGGTCCTCCTCTGCCCTCAGCAAAACCACCCCTGCAGCCAGGGCTGGTTTTGCACAGGTACAAGTGGCTTCCTACCAGCTTCAAAATACATTGCATGCAGGCAGCTGCCAGGAGGGAAAGGAGAGGGGGAGAGAGGAGGACAAGGAAGAGCACACTTGGAGAGTGAAGCACTAAATAACCATGCCACAGTTTCAGACCAGCCAGCTACAAAGCACAGCAACCTGCTGTGCTGAAGGAACATAGTGCTAGGCCACAGATGAAGAAAGGAACACAGCCACAACATGGGGACCAGCAAGCCTTCCTCTTCAGGAACCTCTGCATGCTGCTTCCCTCCTTTACAGAGAGGGAAGGACAAGTTTGCTGGCCTGGTGACTCCTCCCAGGAGTACAACAAAAAGAGAAAGGGCAGCTAACATAACTGACCTCTTTTTCCCAGGCACCCAAAGTCATCTGCTGGTGCATATACTGGCAATGGGGTAAGAGACAGCACAGAGTACCCAGTGCTCATCCCAAGATGCTTCCTCCTCAGCTTTTGGCTGAGAGCTTCACAGCTGGTCCCAAACATGCTGTTCTGTTTCTCCACATTGAGGAAAGAAGGATAACCAGGACTTGGATCGGGAAGGCTGAGGGGAAATGAGAAGTGACATCCAAATTCCTCATTGCTTGCAAGATGTGTATACACCACAGGAGGAAACAAGCCAAGAAAAAAATCAAATTAAAAACTACGCTAGTGAGAAATTGTGCTGAGAGTGAAAAACCTCCAAAGTATCATTTTTGCTGCAATCTGCTGTTGAAGGTTTGTGGTCCCACAGGACCCCTGATGCTGTGGGAGAACTGTCAGGTGGCTCTGCCCCATGAGACACATGGGATCATTTATACAATATCTGCCTTTAGATAGCTGCAGAAAGGTAGGACTTTTATAGACAGGGGTGCTTTGAGGAGCCTCTGATTGTTACAGGGCAATCTGATTGCTACAGGCAGAACTAAGTCCATTTTCTTGGCTGTGAGCTCAAAGAGGTGCAATAACTCCCTAAAACAATCATGTGTGTGAAGAACACCAGGACCCAAGGACAGGCTCCCATAGGCCAAGGCAAACTCAGGACCTTGCCCCAGGGTAAACACCAACCTGCCTGACCAGGCAACTTTCATGCCCTCTGCATGAGATGCACGTACAGAGCACAAGAAGTAGTGATGCTGAGAGAAGGGTGTATGGCCAAGCACACCTTTGCCATATGCCAGTCCCATTGTCTGCAAACCATCTGGGGGGCTTCTGGGCCAAACACAGCCCCTTCCTCAGGAAGCTGGAACCACCTGGAGTAAGAAAGCAGCTTTTTGGACCCTACATTGCTGGTGTCACATGCTGCTGGGGTGGCCATGGAGAGAAGGGCCATCCTGGACCTGAACTTTTCAACCCCAATGCTCCAGCTGGCTTAAGGACACAGGGCTTTCAGCAGGGCTTACAGTGCTTTACTCCTTAGCTCATTTACTCATTATCTCATGAATAAAGAGCTTGAACAAAACCCCTTCTTTCAGATACTATCAAGGTGCTTGTCAGCATCCCCAGAGGAAAGAGGAAAATGGCAGTCAGCTCCTCAAATGGAGAAGTGCTGTTCTGGGGCTGGGCTTTCCTGAGTGTGCTTCAAGAGGAGCTTTGCCTTCCACATCCTACAGAGCAGCAGCTGCCTGGTGAGACCCAGCTGCACAGCAGCTCTCCAGGGCCATGAAGTGCTTCCCCAGGAAAAGCTTCTCCTTGCACCAGGGGTGGGAGATAAAGTGGGCAGGAGAACCTAATTTAGAGAGTTGCTTGTTTTCCTCTGTGATGTGTCTGTTGGGGAAAGGCTCGTTACAGGACCCCCAGACTGGGTAAGGAAACAGGCAGGTTAACATTATCCCCATTCTAGAGATGGCAAACAGAGGCACAGTGGTGGCATCTTCCATGCCAGGCACTAAGACAGGTTCACAGCTCATCCATATTACCTGTTTCAGCAGCATTCTTCCAAGGAGGTTTCCAAGAAGACAGAGCATAGGCCAAAGCCTCTGCAGAAGAAAAAAATGATCAGTTTTGATAGAATTTCTGTTATTAAGAGTAAAATTCACTCTGAAAGTAACTGTGCAAAAATACCACTTCCTAGAGACTTGTTTGCAAGAAGTGGAAGCTTAAGGTGATGGAAGTAGAAATGTTTCCCCCCTTACCAGGCACGGGAAGTGAAAACTAGGCATTTAGAAACAAATTGTGGCAAGGCTCCTGCAACATTCAGGAAGCTTGGAGCTGTAAGTGAGATTCATGCAGAAAGGCCAGAGGAGTGACCTGAGGATGATGAAAGGATTTTCTGACAGCCCTGCACCTCTGCTCATGCACAGAAATGGGGCTTTTACTTGGCAGACATATGCCTGCTCTCTGTCATTCAAAGCTGTTTCAGATTCCCCATGTGGGTAGGAGAAAGTTTTCAAAATAGCCAAAAGATGGGATTTTTCAAACACAAACCTGAAAGATTTCCTAGACTTCTTCAGAATGCAGAGAAATACATGTTTTCATGTCTTCTCTGCAGTAACAGTCTTCCAGCTCTTACAGAGACAAAACAATTGTCCCAAAATGCAGCTGTACCAGCATTTTGAATGAAAACTACACACACTCCCAGAGGAATGTGGACTTCCCCAGTCCCCATAATTTCCTGTGGGTCTGAAGGAGATGGTTAAAGAAGCGCAGATGGAAGCACCAAGATGCTGTACCTGGTCGAGCTGCAATTTGTCTGCCACATTCAGCTGAGGGGAGCAGTGCAGCTCGTGGTGGGCACCCAGCAGAGCTCAGCATGGAGGGGAGCAAACCCTCTGCCAGCTCCAGCCCCCTTTGCTTTGCCCATGCCTAGTGCAGGCAGGAACTGAACATGCCTCAAAGGCAGCACATGAAAAAAATACATCGTGAAAGGGATTTTAAATGTGGTTTGTGAGCAATAAGGCTTTCCCTGGGTTGGCTCAGTCTGACAATCTCTCCTCATCCAAATTTCAAAGAGGGTTTTGCCCTAGTAAAAATACAGTGAAAGACTTTTATATGTTTTTTTTAAAGCCTATGCAATCAAAAAGCTCTTTGAAGCTCCAGGAGCCCTACACATTGTCTAAAAACATCTGCTTCTATTTTTCTGCTGTATTTTCCCTCAATGGGAAATGAAACCAATCAAACTCTTGTTAGGGAGGAGAGGCAGGACAGCCCTGTGCTGACAGCCTGGGTGCCAGGCTGGGACCCAGCTCTGCCAGGAGGGACCACTGGCACCTGCACAAACCAACACTGCTGGATTTCCACAAGCCAGGCTCCACTTCCCCTGCTGCCACAGATGGGGGTCAATCCAGTGTGCTGCTCAAGATGACCAATAAGGCTGCACTTGCTTCTGCAGGTGTTTGCTGTCTTCAGCCCAGCTCCCCAAAGGCCAGCAGCATTTGCTGCTCACCCTCCTTTCCTGCAGATCTGGATGGGGAAGTCTCTCTGGATGGCTAATGCTGGAGGACACGTTTGCCCTCTCCTTCCCAAAGCTCAGCCTCTTGAAACTTTTCCTTTGGTTCAGCCCCACTGCTGATGGAAAGGAGAACTTAATGGAGCTGCCCACACCATCCCCATGCCCCTAGCGAGGGAAGAAGATGCTGGCCAGCTTACAGCCATCATATAGATGATTTTGAGTTTACTGTGTTCAAGGAAGCAGGAGAGAACATCTGTGGATTTGTCATATAAAAGCATTTTAATGGGAGGAAGCCCATTTTTCTGTGCAAAAGCAGAAGCTCAAAGAAATATTGCAAACTGTGAGCATTACTTTCTGCTTCTTTCACAGCAGGTCTGTGCCATCTCATCTGCTGTATTATGAAGAAATTATTTTAGATTCCCTAAAAAAAAAAAAAAAAAAAGCAACCCAGGAGTAATAGCACAGCTACCTTGCTGCTTCTCCCAGGAGGTAATTGCTTAATGGGAACAGCTCACTGCCTTCAAAGAGAAATAAAACCACCAGGCCTGTAGGTCTTCCTCCCCAACTGTTCTCTGCAAGTGCCCACAGTGGATGCCAGTAATTTCTAGTACGTTGGCTGCTTACATGCCACAGCTACAAAAATATCACCATTGCAAACAAACTCACTGTGTAAGAAAATAGTATTTACTAAGCTGGAATTGATCTCACAGTGCCAGCCAGGGTAGTGTGCTTTGCATCCCAGGACAGTCAGAGCTGGTCCACCCTCAATGGTGGTCAGGGCTGGCACCCATCTGTCAGCTAGGGGTGATGGGGTTCCCTCTGTGCAGGTACCCTTTAGCTAAACCCTGCAAGTAAAGCCAGCTGGGCTCAAATGTGCAAGGGGAACCAACACAGGCTGTTGTTTCTCCTCCTTCACCCTTGGGCCAGGCAGAAGGTGAAGTGGAAGGAATGAATATCCAGACCAAGAGGGCATGGGGCAGAAGCAAAGAATGTTGTCAAGAAGAAAACCACATTTAAGCAGAGGATAATAGGGCATATTTCACCAATTGTGGAAGATTACTCAGAGGCAGTGCTAGGGCAGGTGAGGGGGGAATGACCCTCCTCCCTCACTACAGCACACATAGCAATTGTCCAAGACAAAGGTGGTGTCTCACAGCCTCAGCCAGCCTTTCACCAGCACTGCTACCATGCCTGTATCCTGAGCTTAAAAGCTATTGGAAGGGAAGGGACCACCACAGCTCCCTCCTTGCCTTCCCTCAGCCCTTTTACCTTCCTGACACCCAGCCCCAGCTTTCAGCAATTCTGATTTTTGCAGTAACAGCCTGATTTCTGCTTTTCTCAGACAACTTCAAGCAGCCTTTTATCACAGCTCCAACTGCTGCAGATGCTCCTCATTTCTCTGAGACCACTCACTCTTGTCCTGCTGTGTCAGGCGGGATGGGACTTAAAACTAGAACAGCTCTTAGCCATTCCCCACTCACATCATGTGCTCCTGGGCCCTATGCTGAGGTTTCTTTCCCATTGGAGGTTGGAGCTGGAGGCTCCTTCCCCATGACATCTGTTAACTGAGAGGCAGCATTGACATGGAACACCTGCAGCACAAAAACTGTTCGGGAAAATGAAATTGCAGGGGGTGGAAAGCTCGGTGTAAAACTTTGTACTCAGCTTGAGGCTGCACATCAGTGTGTTCCCCATTCATTCACCTGATTCCTTCCCTCCTTATTAGCTCTGAGAGGCCCATCAAAGCATCACAGCTGAATATATTTCTATATGGAGACAAGAGGAGTGATAATTTGGCATTCAAAACAGATGCAGTTTATGCAAGAGGGAAGAAACTTGCAGGAGAGAGAGTTGGCAAGTGAAACAGGAAGGTTATAACAGATTCAACCCTCCCAAATACACACAAACACAAGGGAAATAATTTTTAACAGCAAGGCCCCGCCAAAAAAAAAAAAAAGCAGCAAACCTAAAACCACAGATTGAGGCCAAACCAGATTGCAATGCAGCATGAGCTGCATCTAGTGGCCAAGGGAAGGAAGTGCTTTTCTTTGGGGCAGCAGTTCAGCTTGGTAGGAACAGTAATGACCAAGCCCAGGAGTGGATCTAGCACTTATCTCCTTCCTGCAATCATCCTGCCTTAGGAACTCCAACAAAAATAATCACAAATGTCAACATTTCAAACAGCACTAGTCAGGGAGGTGCCACAGTTGCCCGAATGACACAGGTTTGCAGCAGCCCTCATAGCCCACAGGCTACTGTGGCCACCTCTTCAGGGTCAGGTGCAACAAAAAAAGGCAGCTGCTGCCTGCACTACTTGAAAACAAGGTGGAGTGGGCAGAGGATGTGGGGCAGAAAGGCAGCAAAGGCAGAGCAAGGCTGTTGCATGCACTAGCCAAGGCACCCAGAAGGCTGACAGCACAGACTAAGTGAGACTCTGCAGCTTCATATTCTGCTCAGGGCTACATAATCCCTGCCTGCATGTTATTAGCATCCTCAGCATTTCCTTCTCTAAATCTTGACAATATAGTGACAACTCAATTTAAAAGCCAAGGTGTTTCCTTGATGCAGAACTTTTCCTAAACAGGAGGCAGAGTACATCAACCCACAGTACAATTCATTCCCCTCAACTCCAAATATATGGCATGTCAGGAATAAAGCCATGAGGCTTTGATTTATACAGGCTAATCAGGGAGAAAGCTATTAACTGAGAGGCAGTGCTTTATTAAATAAAATGATAGAAGAAACTATGTCAAAACACCTAGTTCTGACTTCTGGAACATAATTGCTCTTATCTACCCCAAGTTTTCACTATGAAAGTTAAAGCAATTCCTCCAGCTCAGACACAATTTTAAACACATTGAAGATCTAAACCAGTTCCCATTTAAGCATTTCAAGGCTGACAAAGCACTTGAAACTCTGAATAATGTCACTGAAAGACTTTCTCAGGAGTACCCAGTGAGCTCAAGGATCAAGACCTGGGCATCACCTGCTGCAAAGCTCTCAGTAAATTGCCCTTGATTGACAGGAGGGTAAGTTTTGGGGGGCAGAGGCTGTAGAGGCATGTGCTACAGCATGCTGCAAGAAAAACAGCTGAGTGTGAGAGTGTCATCCACAGTCATAAATATTACACTTCTGGCATCTCCATTCAGTCAAAACTAGTCCAGCCAAAGGCTGGGCATCGTTGTGAAGAGGAGGAAGACAAGGAGAGCTGAAACCAAAGAGCAAAAGAGAAATTCACAGCAGCATAAAGCTATCAAGAGCCATCTATATAAATAGATAGATCTCCAGATCCACTATAACAACCATATCCTTGTTACAGTGCAGATGGAGCAAACAGAAAAATCCCAACCCAAGGACAGCTTCTATCCCTGTGCCTCAGATCCTCTCCAAGTCAAAAATTTTCTTGCGTTGTTAGAGCTGTTTAGTATGGGCTTTTTTCTTACTCTTTTCTCTGGTTTTGTGCTTAACTTCCTAGTTTGCTTTTCCATATAAGTTTCTCCTACATGAGGCAGGCAGAAAGCAGAGCCCAAGGGGGTGGAGAGCACTTGCCATCAAAAAAGACAACACAAAGACACAGCCCAGAGATGCTCACAGAGGTTCAACCTTAGCAGCAGCCCTTCAGCTGCAAATTCACAGAAAGGCATTGCCAAATCCCACTTGGCAACTAGAAGAAAATAACTCACAAGTCAGTCCACACAAGTGGTTTGTTCTGAACCATATCTGGAGCACAGTGAGTAACTGGACGTACAACAAAAATGGCAACAGCATCCTGCCTGTCCCTCCCAGCACCTTGGGCACATGAACACTGAGGCCAGGGACTCTGGGCTGTCCTAACTCCAGCCCAGGGCCGCTCCAGCCTTCATCCTCTCAAGTTCTCTCACACTGAACTAGATTCTAGGACTCTGAGCTCTCCACACCACTAATATTTTTTAATTTTTTTTGAGAACTTATAAACCATATTACGCGGCCTCCTCTCAGCTCTATGCTACCTGGTTATCTAACTGGCTGCACATCAAGTAAGTACTCTGTTGAAGTCCAGACAGACTTCAGTGTTCCTCTTGCTTAACCTGGGCACCAATGTAGCAGAGATTAGGTGGGATAGAAATCCCTGCAGCCAGCCCACCTTCACTTAAGGTCATTCTACTTATAGCATTTTTTAAGTAATATTTATAACAAAACTGACCATAAAGCAAGAAAACCTCTCACCTTCCTCCTCTATCCCTTTACCTGATCTTATCACGAGGCCCTCCTCAGCTTTCATTTCAGTCTAAATCATTTTGTTCTTCTAACTTCACATCAGTTTCCCAGTAACCAGCTAACTTCTAAGCCTCTTCATTCTCACCTACCCTGTTTCTTCTCCCAGAGATACAGAAAACACAGCCCTACCTCCAGAAGTTTCTCCCACCTGCCTTTTTAAGGGATTGTTGCTCCCAGCTGATCCAGTGATTGATGTTGACTCCTGGATGACTGGAATCAGCTGAGGAAGGGAGGGGTCAGTGATCCATCACAGATAATGCTGAGCCCAGTCAGCTAGGGAGGGTACAACAATTTCCTTTCCTGAATAGAAGCTTTTTGAAAAGCTTTCTGAGTTGAAGTGCTAGCACTCTATTACACTATTTCTAGAGCACAGCAGTGATAATAGGCAGGAAATAAATAGGTAAGCTTTTGTGGCTGGCTGGTTGTTTTTTAAATTCACTCTGAGATGAAGGCATAGTACAGCTCTGTTTCTTGCAGTGCTTACCCCTCAGGATGAAGGCCCTGTGTGTAGCTCTCCTCATAGCATTGGTTTTCCTTCTTGTACAGTAAGTTGTTCTTAAGCTATTTTTTTTTTTTTTTATCAAAAAGCTGCTCATATTTTAATATGTTGCTAACAACCAGTTCTGTACTTCAGGTTCTGGGTTGTGCTTCATTACTTGTGTAAGACAATTTAGCTGGGTGTAGCTCTCATAGCATTGCTTTTCCTTCTTGTACAGTAAGTTGATCTTAAGCTATTTTTTCTGAGTGTTTTGGTTTTCTTTTTAATCAAAAAGCTGCTCATGTTTTAATAGGTTGCTAAGAACCAGTTCTGTGTTCAGGTTCTGGGTGGTGCTTCATTACTTGTGTAAGACAATTTTGTTTCCTCACTTTCACGGATGCATAAGCACAAAGAGGAACACAAGCGCTACTCTTAGTGACTTTGGTGTTGCCCTGAAATGTGAATGTTAGTCATCCAGGCTTCCTGTGGGGTGTCTGAGATTCTGAAATCTCTAGTATGTATTCCTGTGTCTAAGGAAATAGTTTCTTAGTAGAGCAAAGGCATGCTGGCCTGCTTTGTTTCACAGAAGGCTTCTGCTGTCACAGGTGCTTTAATTCTCTCTCTCTCCTTTGTATCAATTTTCTTAACTCATCAACCTGAGATCTTTTGTTGGTTTTAAGCTCTGAAGTAATCTCCTGGCATGTCTAACCCAAGCAGCTGTGTGGCTTCTGGAGCCCCTGGCAACTGCAGGAGAAGGGTCTTGTTTTGGTCTGTGTAACAAGGGCACTAACAGGTGGAAGGAAGGAGAGAGAAAGGACAGGGAAAAGTCTGCTGGTATCAACCCCAGGCTCATGGAAATGGTCTGTGAAGGGCCTCTTGGGTTCCTCTGATTGCTGCATATCTGTGGTGAGAGAAAATGCTGGTGACAAATCTCTCAAATAAGGTTTTCTCTTAAATCAATAAAAGTACTTTCGTCTAAAAGGGATTTCTTGGCTGCTGCCTACAACTAGCATCAAGATAGAAAAGAGCCATCAGGTTTAGATGGCAACAGTGTCAGTTTAATGGTAGAAGGAAGGACATGCTTACATGTCAGTCCTGAGCAATTTCTCTGTGTTGTCACATTTCTGGCCAGAACAGAAGTGGCTATTGCTTCCACCCCTCTGTGCTTTGGAAAGTCTCTTTAACATTGGCTGATGAATTTTGCTGCTCTCTGTGTTCTTGGCTGGCAATTGCCTTCCTCAAGAGTGTGGTAAGATCTGGAGATCTGCCCCAATATCCTGCCTATATGCCTATCCTGGCTCCAGCACGTAGAGCAGGCAGGGGACTCTGCTGGGAATGATCTCAATCCTCCCCCTCACAGTTGAAGGAAAAGAGGGCTCTGCAATCCAGAAACCTGTCCCTTTGCTGTAGCCTTATATCTTCGAGACAGGAATGGCTCAGCTCTCATCCTGGGTTAGCAAAACTCACTTTGGCCCATATTACTGAGTAGTTTTAATTTTCAAATGGTTTTATCAGTCTGAGAAGGATATTAGGTGTGCTAAAGATTACAGCTTGAATGTCTGAGCTCCAAAAGAAATTTAAGATTTGTTCACAGTCCTCTGGAGAGCATATTTCACATATGTTGAAAATGAAAGGCACATGCTCTGTAAAGGGAAAAGCATTGATACCTTCAGCCAGAGAATTTCCAGACCCCTTACAACATTGTGGAATTCTGTCAATAATTTGAAGAAAAAAGATATTGTTATGGCTTTAGCATCAAAAGCAATGTAATGGCACTTCTCTGCTGTCAGCAGGCTAGAGCTTTCTCTGAACTACAGTGTTTTTAGTGGAAGATGCACATAATGAGCCTGGCGTGGTGCAGGCTGTCACAGCTCATTCGATATCTGCAATAAAGCAGAGCTGCCTCAACAGTCCCTAGTGCAACATTTTTCTAGTTGAAAATGCTGTTACAGTAGATTGAAACCATAAATGGGGGCACGGAAGGATTTTAAGGCAACTTAAAGTTGTACTAAAGAAAGGCACAAGAGTTTTTGTAGGTCAAAGGGAAACTTTTCATTGTGTTCTTTGTTTCAAAATTATTTTGGAAAGTATAATAGAAAGTGAATGGTAATTCAATAAAAGTCAAAAGCTGGAGAAGGCTTTTTTTTTCCCCCCCTAAAGCAGTCAGTATTTCAGTGGCTTCCACTGTGTTTTCCAGTCTCCCCTGCAGCAACCTGGCCAGAATGGAGTTTTCTTCCCCTTCAGGCAGCCTTGTAGGGCTTGTGGATCACTTGATATCTCTTTGCATTTGGTTTTGCAGGGTGGGCACAGCAGGCAAAGACTGTCACTTGACTAGGTTAATATTGTTGAAGTTACCTACTCCTTGCTGAAGCAGCCAGGGCAGTGGGGCTAGGGCTCCAAGAAGGCTCTTGATTTGAGACCCATTTTAGAGGAAAGTTAACTTGACTGGCATCTTGGAGGGGTTCTAGAAATGCTCATCACAGCCACCCCAGGAAGTGTCTTGAAGCATGGCTGGTCTGGCAGAGCTGTGTTATGAGCTGAAGACGCTCCCAAGGCAGCACGAAATGCCCTGTGAGGCATGGAGATCCCACACTTCATCTGTGCCAGTTCTGTTGAACATCCTAGATGTGCTAAGAAAGGCATTGATATGTTTTACTGGACCTTTGGAAGGAAGGTATGGAAACCAAGCATATCACTTAGGCTTCCCATGGGAGCTATTATTAAATCAGCTCAGTGTTGTTTTTTTCCAAGTTCATAAGCCTAGCTGACTTTTTTAATTCGGGTGGGAAAGTAAGGGAGCATTGTGAGTCCTTCAGTCTCTCTTCTATTTGCACATGTGCCTCAGGAGAAGAATTACTTATGATAATGTAATTATAGAAGTGAACAAACAAGTGCATTGTACTTTTTTTTCCCTCCCCCTCAAAGAAGGCGCAGTTTGTCATCAGGACACTAGATGGTAGTCTCAGCCCAGAAACACTGCAAGGGCTGTGGCAATGCGGTGAGTTTCAGTGGGACTTGCTCCCTGCAAGACAAAATTTGAAGTGAAACAGTTGTGGTGTGGAATTGTTATTCAAAGCTGAACGCTTTGCAGTTAAATTCCCAGCTGATATCCAGGAAGATCTTAAATCTGGTAAATCTGCAGTTAACCACTACTGAGCTACCTGAAAATCAGTGAAATCTTTCTGATGGTGTGAGCACAAATACTGAACAAAAGAGGAACTCAGAACCTACATAACACAATGACTGGAGTCAATGGCATGTGGAGAATCTCTCTTTCCTCCCTCCCTTAATCTGGAGCAAGTATCACCTGAGACTGTGGGAGGGTCCCAGCTTGTAGGCTGAAGTTGTCCTGTTTCACATTTGGAAAGGACAAACCGACCTGAGACAACATGGTAATTTTATCACATGTGATTATGGTGGGATCTTCTATTTTGCATAAATCCTGAAGCACTCGGTGACATGCATTCTTTGTTAGGGCTCCAATATGCATTCAGTTCAAGCCTACTCTTAGAAGGAGATGGGACAGAAACTTTAATTTTTATCTTCCATAGCCAAGCTAAAACACTCTGTAAGACATTCTCTTTCACCTGCTTCTTTTCCCCTGAAAAGTCATAATTTTTGAGGCATAATTTACACTTACTGCAGGTATATCTATAAAAAAAATAAAATGTATATATGCCATTAAACTTCCAAGAACAGAAGAATTCGATAGCAGCATGAAAGCAGAAGTGACTTAGTTGGCTTCATTCCCCACTAAGCAATATTCAGGCTCTTTTAGATGTGCTGTCTGGGGAGGGAGCTTCTTCCAGCTCTCCCTGAATCAAAGAAAGGATTCCCTTTGACACTAGTGATGAAAAAGGCTCTCAGACATGTTCCTGCTTGCTTTGTGCAGTTACATTTCAGTGTGAAGTTAATTAAAATGCATGTGTGATGTAGAAATAACCAGTTTTAATCATTAGGTATCACAGACTGAGAAATTAATCCAATTCTCACTCTGCTGAGGGACTGGGAATAGAATGCAAGGAGAAATCAGGAATGTGTTACTCCTAACGTGACCATTTCAGTAAATGGCAAACTATTATTGATTTCTATACATAAGCTACAAACCAAAAAGAATTACAAAACTTCTCAGCAGCTTGAAAAGCCAGTATCGACTGAGCTGGAATGGCATTTAGGAGAGAGATGCTTAACTGATGAAAATAAATAGCAATAAAATAGCTTCTCACTTGTAATTTTTATCTAATATTGTATCAGGTCTGTAATCCTTTGCAAGTGTCGTCTAATGCATCACTGGTGACTGAAGAAATGGGTAGAATTGATAAAGAAGGTGTCTGGATGTGGAATAGCTACCCACCTCCAATCTTCCTGAAAGGTTTCAGTTTGTGTGATATTCCTCTGAAAGTATAAAATCTGTTAGTTTACAAAGTGAGTCTTGTTGAGTTCCAGCAAAAGAAGCCCTTTGCTTGAGGCATCAGTTTCATATCATTGCTTTGTCTTTATCCCAACGTGAAAATTCATCTGTGAAACTGCATGGTCATGCTAAAGCACTTCTAATTGGAGTGGCTACATGGTTGCAAACGTGGATTAGTATCAAATCTGGTTTAATACTTTGCTGCCTTTACCTGAAGCAGAGGAAAGGAGTAACGAAGAGGAGATGGGTGTGAACTGGCAGGTTGCAGAGGAAGGGCAGTAGAGCATGGATATGGGTGACTGGGATGCTGTGAAATAAGTGGGCTCGTCAAAAAGCCAAAGTATGACAAATATTCCCCAGATGATGTAAGATTAGTTCCTCTGGAGATCGCTTCCTGTTCTGTTGTCTTTCCCCTAAAATGTTATTGTCCCAGCATATGCCATGCATCAACAGTTTTTAAGGCAAATGGAAGGAGAAAGTCTTCTGCACTAACACAGGCCAATCACTGCTTTGCATATAACCATCTTCCTTTCCTATGTTTCGGTTTCTCCTCTGTTTTGGAGCAGGGGATGGGGTGGGTGGATGGTGGAGCTCAGAGGGATGGATATCAGCAGAGCACAGAGTGTGTGATCAGTCTGTTCAAACACATAGATACAAGCACAACTTCCCACTATCATCCTGGTGCCAGAAGAAAAGAGCATGAGTAGGCTTTAGGTCTCTGTTTTTATCTGTACAACCTTTAACATCTCTAATGTTCTGGCTAAAACTGAGACTTCTGGTCCCCCCTCCCTTGGACAGGTCCCAGGTCTCCCTCAGGTTCAGCA